>NW_016804432.1:4404385-4409488 GCF_001698545.2 Rhinopithecus bieti | reverse complement strand
CCACCATCCTCCTCCTAGCCTGTCCTACTGGAACTCAGTGAAGGATGCCCCTCTCTTTCCCTCCTGCAAACCAGGAATCCTCCCCACCTCACTCACTCACTCACCTCTGCATTCAGTCAGTTCTAAGACTGGTAGAGTTCAGTTTGCCAATACCTCTCGCCCTCCGTCCCACTTACCCTCCCCTCTGCCCCATCATTAGCTCAGGCCCGGATTGGGATTGGCTTAACTAAGTGACCTGCTACTTGGCCCCCTTGGTTTAGCTCTTTAATCTGTTCTCAACAATGCTGCCATCTGATTCTACGACCCTTCTGTTTAGAATCGTTCAAGTCATTCATTTGTCATCTAACAAATCCTTACTGAGATGCTAGTTTGACCTGGGCAATGGGGACACAGTGGAGAACAAGACAAAGCTCCTGCCTTCATGGAGCTCACATTGTAGTAGGGGGAGACAGACTATAAACAATGTTAATAAGTTAAAAATATAGGTATATATAAAACCCGGACAAAAATGTGCATGTCAGAGAGTGATAAATGTTAGGCAGGAAAATGAAGCGGGGTAGGGGACCTAAAGCAAATGAGCAGGAAGGGAAGGGAATTTCTTATTTTATGTACAGACTGGCTGAGGGAGGCCTCACTGATAAAGCAGATATTTGTCTGAGCAGAGACTTGAATGAAGCAAGGGCGACAAGCCATGGGGACATGCAGAAGAGCATTCTAGGAGAGGAAACTATGGGAAGGAGCATGACTGCCACGCTGGAGGAGCAGCAAGAAGGGCGGAATCTTGGTAGCTGGGTGGGGGCTCAGGGGCATGGGTTGACAGCATAGCATTGGGTGTGTGTCATGGGAGTCCTCTTGCCATTGAGAGGTTTGGTTTTTACTCTGAGTGGGTTGCAGCATTGTGAGAAGTTTTGAGCAGAGTAATGATGTGATCTGAGTTGTAGTTAACAAAATCACTCCTGGCGATGTGTTGGGAAGGGATTGTAGAGGGGCAAGGGTAGAAGCAGGGAGAATATCAGGAGACCGCTGCCATGATCCAGGCAAGAGATGATGATGTCTTAGAGCGGATGGTGAGAAGTGGGCAGATTCTGGATGTCTGTTGCATGGTTCTGTGTCCTTCAAGATAAAATGCCAAGTGCTCAGCATATTATACAAGGTCCTTCATATCTGTCTCCTTCATATTTCTTAGCTGTCCCTAGGGCTTTGCACACACTCCTCTGTGTTCCTGCAGCCCCTAGCTACTTTCCTTGAATACAGAACTCAGTAAGCCCTCTCTTACTTCTCTTCTTCCTCCAAGCCTGGGTGGACCATTTTTTCAGCTCCTTGCACTTATCTCCATCCTTTTGTGATATAATTGGGTCTTTACTTGTTTCTCTTCTCCACACTGGGCTGTGAGCTCTTTGAAGGAAGAAATTACCTGAGACTAGGTAATTTATAAATGAAAGAGTTTTAATGGACTGCAGTTCCATATGGCTAGGAGGCCTCACAACCATGGTGGGAGAGAAGGAAGAGCAAAGGGATATCTTACATGGTGGCTGGCAAGAGGGCTTGTGTAGGGGAATTCCCATTTTTAGAACCATCAGATCTCATGAGACTTATTCACTATCACGAGAACAGTATGGGGAAAACCACCTGCCTGATTCAATTATCTCCACCTGGCCTCACCCTTGACACGTGGAGATTATTACAATTCATGGTGCGATATGAGTGGGGACACAGCCAAGCCATATCACCAGTGCTTAGCACATGAAGAGATGCTCAATAAACATTTCTGTCATGATGAAATATATACACTAATGAGGCTTGGGCTTGAACTTCCTTTTTTTTTTTTTTTTTTTTGAGATAGGGTCTCACTTTGTCACTCAGGCTGGAGTGCCATGGCATGATCACAACTCACTACAGCCTCAAACCCCTGAGCTTAAGTATCCTCCACTTCAGCTTCCTGAGTAGCTGGGACCACAGGCATGCACTACCAAGCCTGGCTAATTTTTAAATTATTTTTGTAGAGATGTGGTGTCTCTCTGTTTTCCACATTGGTCTCCAACTCCTGGGCTCAAACAGTCCTCCTTCCTTGGCCTCCCAAAATACTGAAATTACAGGCATGAATCACCATGCCTGGCCTGGCCTTGAACTTCTGATTCTTCAAGGAATAGCCCTAGAGAAGCATTCCCTGCCCAGGGACATACATAAACAAAGACAGCAGTGGGATTTAACTTTGGAATATAGGCTTTGCAACCTTAGGAACTTTTTAGAGTATCGTGGGGTTTAAGCAAACAAAAAGAAAAAACTAACAGTATAGGCAAAAAGTGTGAAGGGTTAGTTACCAGTTATGGAGTAAAAATATAAAGACTTACTGTTTGTAGAGTGCTTGCTCTCAGTCATACTCTCTACTAGCATCTGAACTATGGATTCAGAGATTGAATTGGAGGCTTCTGGGGCCCTGTGAATCCTGGCTGAGTGTGTTTTTTAAAAAGTGTTATGGTCTGAATGTTTGCATCCTCCCAGAATTCATATGTTGAAATATTAACCCCAAGGTGATGGTATTAGGAGGCAGGGTTTTTGGGAGGTGATTAGCTCATGAGGGAAGAACCCTCATGGATGAGGTTAGTGCTCTTATAAGAGGCCAAAGGGAGCTGGTTTGCCCCTTCTGCCATGTGAGGTTACGGTAAGAAGACATCCATCTAGTAAGAAAGCGAGCCCTCACCAGCATCTGGCCATGCTGGCATTGTGATCTTGGACTTCCCAACCTCCAGGACTGTGAGAAATAAATTTCTGTTGTTTACAAGTCACCCAGTTTAGTGTATTTTGTTATAGAAACCCAAACAAACTAACAGAATAAGCTTCCAAGAGTTCACCCATCCTCTGAACAGGCAGAGGATACAAACATGATGAAACTGGCATTTGAGAAAGAGTATGGAAATGGCCCCTTGCCTGTGTCCCCATGTGTCACCATATGCAAGTACCGTAAAAATACTTACTCTTTTTGGCATCCACAACAGCATTTAGAATTGGTATGACAGCTGGGTACTTTGTCACAATTCACTTGTTAGTCTTCACCTAAGTGGTTTTATCTCTGTGTTTAGCATTTCGCCTGTATTACCTCCCACCCTCGGCCCACCTCTTACTCTATTTGCTGCTACTGTAATTAGCTTTATGTGGCCAAATTTGACAGCACATCGCCTCAGCTACACCGTGGACCTCTTGCTTCCTGTCGCAAGGCCCCTCTGACATCAAGGGTAAGAGAGATGCCTGTGGAACCCATTCACATATGCAACCTGGAAGTGTAGGAAGGTCAGGTTTCACAGGCAACCCTTGATCAGTGGAAATAAGAGCTGGTGGAGAAATGCTTCCTCATCTGTTCCCCAGGCAGGTAATTCTGAGGGATTTTTTTTTTTTTTTTTTTTTTTTTTTAGATGGAGTCTCGCTGTGATGCCTAGGCTGGAATGCAGTGGCGTAATCTCGGCTCACTGCAACCTCTGTCTCCTGGGTTCAAATGATTCTCCTGCCTCAGCCTCCCAAATAGCTGGGATTACAGGCATGTACCATCACACCCAGCTAATTTTTGTATCTTTAGTAGAGACAGATTTCACTATGTTGGCCAGGTTGGTCTTGAACTCCTGACCTCAGGTGATTCGCCTGCCTTGGCCTCCCAATGTGCTGGGATTACAGGCGTGAACCACTGTGCCACTGCACCTGGCCTCTGAGGCACATTCTATACAGTGTCTCAGAAGCTCCTGGAGGCTTGAGCTCCCATCACTTACAGCATTGACTGGAAAATACACCCTTCTCTGTGCTTTCCCCACTTTCCTCTTTTATTGTCCACAGTGTCTCATTTCCATTTCCTGAGTTTGCCTCTCAACCAGATGTAACCCACTGTCTTAGACTGCTTGGAAATGGCAGCACAGGTGAAGGGTAGAAGACAGCCAGGCTCAGAACCTCATGCTTAGTACCCTCAAGTCATCAGAACACCAGGACTACATCTTGGAGCCAAATAACATGTTTGCAAACAAAATATATGAAAGGAGCAGTTTGGGAGAAGCAAAATCATCAGCATGGCTGGTTGAACACCTTCTGTGAAAAGATTTTTTTTCATTAGATATTCTAAATGTTATCTTCCAGCTTCAATAGGTCAATCCGTTTCTTTCTTCTATACTATGGACACAGGGACCACTTTTTTCAGGAACAAATGGCCCCGAGTTGAGAATCCTTGTGGGGCAATCTGCTGCCTTATTACCTGATAAATGGCCTTTACCATAAAGATGTCATGGATTTACCACAAAGAATATTCTAAAAAAGGAATATTTCTCATTATGAAAAATCCTGTGAGGACAGTTACCATAGTTTTGCTATGAGCCGTCATAGCAAACAGTTGTTTTCTAGTTGATACAACATTATTTTGTGAAATCTTTTATTTATTATTAAAATGAGAATTCCATTAATTTCAGTCTTGTGTTTCTAAAACGTAATATTTTCTCATAGGAATCAGGAATCAGGCAAACATCTTTCATTTTTGTCTAAGATGGGTTTGGGTAGACAAAAAGTGAAATGGATTCCATCGCTCACAAGTACAAAATCTGCCTTATTGTCGCAGTTCTTCCATTACGCATTGTGCAGCGAAACAAAAGTAATCATAACATGAAAATCTTTACTAATGTTATTTATTTATTCATTTATTCACTTAAAATTCATTCACTTAAAAATCTCTCCCCAGTTAACACAAAATTTGCCATTTACTTTAACAAAATAGTATACGTCTGCAAAGTGAAGTTGTAAATCTTACAAAAGATGTGGGATTTGTAAAGTTGATAAAAGTGATGTTGACAATTGTTTGAATCATATGCAAAGCTATAGAAAGATAGGTGCAACAAACCACCATGGCATACTTTTACCTATGTAACCTGCATATCCTGCACATGTAACCCAGAACTAAAAATTAATATTTAAATAAAAAAGATAGAAATTAAAGAATTAGTAATATAAACAATAAGTAAAAGAGAAAAAAATGACGAACTAGAAGTTCTTCATAAATGTTTCAAAACCAAATGATTAAGAGGGCCCTTGAGAAAATATTAAAGTCCTAAAAAATTTTCTTTTTTTTTTTTTTTT
>NW_016804432.1:4385605-4398105 GCF_001698545.2 Rhinopithecus bieti | reverse complement strand
GGCTAGTGAGGCAAGAGAGGAGGCATGGAGACTCATAGCTGGCTCCTGTGGTAGTTCAGATGAAGGATGATACAGCCTGATCTAGAGAAGTGCCCAGATTCCAGAAAAAGTGGAGTTGAATCAACAGGACATGGTGATTAATTGGCAGTATGAGTGCAAGAGAGAGAGAGGTCTCAAGGAAAGCTCCCAGGTTCCTGGCTTAAACATCTGGTAGGGTAAAGTCATTCACAAAAATGGGGGAAATTGGAATAGGTGGAAATTGGTAGGAGATGATCAAGAAGTCCATGTTGGACATGCTATGTGTGAGATATCAGTAAAATATTCAGGTGGAAATGCCAGGGAGACTACCTGAAGCTCAGAAGCGAAGTATAAAGAGAGTGCTGGAGACTTATGTTTTAGGACGTTTTATGTCTTTCAAAGCGCTTATATGAATTTAATCTCATTTAGTCACATAACAATCTCTTTATGAACTCAGCAGAGGAGATATTGTTAACCTATATTTCATAGGTGAAAACTGAAACAGAAAGACATTCAGAGACTTTGCCAAGTTCATATCCCCTGATCCAAGGACAGCATATGGGATATGGTAATGTGATCTTGTTCTTCCATCTCAAAGCCTTACTGATTGTTTTAGTCTGATTTGAGACTTGCTTTCGAGTTTTCTACAAGTGAATCAAGAAGCAGAGTTTTTCCTCTTTAAAGAGCATCCCAGATTCCATAAGTATTAAAGGGCCTCGAGTCAAGTTTATTGCTTTCTCTTGCCTCTTGAGGTCCAATGAAGAAAGAAAAGGGACTATTTTCAGCTCAAAAGAAAGTTCAAGGCCACCCACGGTTCCCATCAACCCAGACAGAGTAGGTACTGCAGAAATGATAGCAAAGGTGCAGCCTATGGTTCTGCAGAAAACTGGTGTGTGTGTGTGTGTATGTGTGGGTGTGCATGTGCATGTGCGTGCACCTAGTGCATGGAGGGACAGTGCTATCATCCATTGGGTCCCAGCAGGAATAACAGTAGACCCATAGATTAAGAGTCTGTTGTGTTACCTCAGGCAGCTGGTCTTCAGGCTCTCACTCTTGCAGGGCATCTGGGTATCATCCTAATTTATCAAGAGTGTTTGGGCATCCAGGAGTTCAACTACCCAGATATAAAACCTATCAGTTCTTTTAAAACATCCAGCTAAAAGTCAGTCACATTTCAAACCTATATTTGGAGCCTATAAGAACCCCTTATTATAACCAAGATGCAATAGGCTTAAATATTTGAGGGAAAAACCTGGTGACCAGAGAGTCTTAAGAAAAGGTGGGGTTTGCTTAGGGAACTCTATGCCCCAGGGAGGTACATGTCTCAGAAACCAGGGCCAACTTCAGGTTCCTTTGCTCCTTTTCTCTAGCCAAGGTTCCTCTTGCTTTAAACATATTTTTCTCTATGCATATTTGAACATTCCCTTCTCCTTTCAGCTCCAACATACTTTTTTTTCTCCTTTCATTAACTTGACATTAAACATGTCTTCTCTCAGCTGCTACACAGACGCTATTTTCAGTAGGAGAAGGTGAACACTGCTGCACTCTGGGTTCAACTAACATCTTGAACTATTTTTCAGATGTTGTGAGTAAACCCAAACCCTAAATAACTTTAGCTGAATACTTTCCCTTTATTTTTTATAGCCTCAATATGTATATAAAGGGAAATATATCCCACATGGTTCTGATTTTATTTATCCCCAATTCCTCAAGAGGTTATTTTCTGAGACATGGTGGAAGTTCCAGAAGCGTCATGAACATTTTTTTCTCCCTCAGCAAAACCCATCTTTCTCAAGCTTGGAAGGCCTCCGATCAGTAGCTTCATCATCAGTTTTCTTCTGAACTATGTAGACTTCAGGAATTAGGTCCAAAGAGTGTCTCCACAGTTGTCTTCCAGTCTTCAATTTCCTAGATCTTCCTAAGTCTATGTATTTAGGGCATTAAAAATGTACATACCTGGAGATTTTCTTTTGACTTAATCTTTCTGGTTTCAATCAACCCACAAAGATGTACTTAGCATCTCCAGTAGGTCCAGCCAGTGCTGGAGATAGGTCCTTGGGGGGATGTAGAATATAAAAGTAATTTTGAACAAAATGCCTTTCACTTGGGTCAGTAGAGTGAGGGTGTCTGTGGCCTGTTAGGAATACAGGGTTAGAAAGAAGGTAGGAGAACAGGTGGACAGTTTAGAAGTCATGAGACTGAATGTGCTCCCGGAGGAGTCAGAATCAAAAGAGAAAGAGAAGGCTGTGGGGAAAGTAAGGCGGCACCAAAGGTTGGGAAGGAATGGTCTGAGATGAAACCTGGGAGAGCATCCAGCGCTCTGTAGGATGAGAGCAGGTGTCCTTGTCACCTGAATCCGCGTGTCTGTGTCTCGTGATGTGTCTTACAACAGATTATTGTTGTAACAGTAAGGGTTTGCTGATGGAAATCATTTTTCACATACCAGTTTATTTTCATACTGAAGGAAAAAGCCCCTAGAGAAATTTTCTCAGAACTTACATCCTCAAGGGTCACTTGGCACTTGGGACATACACTGTGAAAAAGTGACAGGAACTAGTTTTCTTTTAAAAAGATATTCCTAAAAGAATAAACAAGCTAAAGCAAAAGCTCTAGATCCACTAATGACCCAAACACTATTTTAAATGCACAAACACTTAAGCTGGGGAAAACAGAGGAAATTCCAGGGAACAACTGAAAGAAGAGGAGAAGCACTTAAAAATAGGTGGGGTTCATTTCCTCAGTGCACGAAGTTTTCTCCAACCCTTGCCTCAAGGCTTCGTGTTTCTGGTATTAATAATTCACAGGAAAAGGTAATGAAGTAACCCTAGCCTGGTCCGGAATGGAAATGATTTAGAGCTTTAATGAAGGACGTACCTTTCCAGGAGTTTTCTCCAAAGCCGTGTTATGCATCTCCTAACACACTCTCCTGGGTTTGTTCTGACTCAAGTGTGGTTTCATTGATAATATAGAACAGATTAATGTTTGGCAAAAGAATTACCACCTCGAGCTTGGGACAGCTGAGTATAGATCAATTCTGCTTCCACAGCCAATTTCTGTTGGGCATGATTATCTGAAGGCAGCTCTTGGCTCGTGTATACGATTAGCAGGGTTAAATGAAGATTTAATGACCCAGGATTCAGCTGTTTAGTTTTCAGTATACCTACGTCTTCCAACTAATCATTCTGACACACCCTACCTTAAAGGGAGCAGTACATCTGGGACTCATTTTCGTAGACACAATCAGGGGCTTGAGCACCAAAGATGGTTCCATTCTATAGGAAGTGACTCGGAGGCTGATGAGAGTGCTGTGGGAGTTATTGCTACCTGTCCCCAGAACAGTGCGCATGGACTTAGCACCATTATGAAAGGTCTGTATTTCTCAGGCCTTGTCCTGGTCCCTTATGGTAGAAAGAAGGAACAAAGACGATATCACCTGTCCAAACCAAGAAAGTAAGTTCACATCAGGAAGAGATTAACTCTCTCAAACCTCCGTGTTCCGCTTGCTGGTTATTATTTCATGACCCATCCTCTGCTTTTGACTCCTGATATTCAGAGAAGGCCCTCCTCTGAAGTGAACAAAGCCTCTCCTTCGTAGAGGGTGACCGCTTTCTCCTGTATCCCCTCAGCAATGATGCATCCCTGTAGATGCAAATTGAGATGCCTACTCTCCCTCCCTCCCTCTCCTGAGGCTTATGGTTGCACAGTGGCTGTGGCTGGCTCCACTGTGGAGCTGCTGGGGTCTCTGTAATGTTACTTGACTTACACATATTTTATTATGTTTGGCTGTTGGTGATATTTAGATTAAAATGATTTCCAGATTATAATAAAGGCTGCACTCCATTAAAGGAGAGCAGTTAGATCACTGACCATGTTAAAATCCTCAAAATTGGGGAATATATATCAAGACACCTAGGAAACGGGTTTCAAAGGTTGGAATGGGGATAACATGGGAAACTCCACAACCCATATGTAGCATTTTTGGCTTAAAGGAGCTGCTGAACCTTGAAAAAGATTTATACCACATTTATTATGATGCGACAACATCACCAAGGATATAAACCAGTCACTGGCACTCTCTCAAAGAACACATCATTGTAACTCGTTATAACAATACTGCTGTGATATGTGCTCGTAATATTTATAAAGGCTAAGCCATGAAAACAGTACATGCCAACCGTCAGTAGTGATGTATCATTTAAAACAAAAGAGAGTGTACACAACATAATGGTTTAAATGAACTTCATAAAAATGCGTTGTTCTGCTGAAACAGTTTGGCCGTGTGGACCTCCGGTGTCATGTACCGCTTTCCAGGATTTTCTGTGACTTGGCCTCCAGGAGCTCTTTCCCCATCTTGTAGCTCCCTTTGCTGTTTTCAGAAATCCTGCAGTGTTCTTGGCAACCTGGCTGGACTCTGTATCTGGTTACTTAGTACCTAGCAGAGTGCCTTGCTAAGAACGCTTGTAATCCATGTGTGTAGGCTGATTGGATTTTTTTTTTTTTTTTTAAGACAAGGCCTTACTCTGTCACCCAGGCTTGAGTGCAGAGGCATGATAATGGCTCACTGCAGCCTCAACCTCCCAGGCTCAAGTGATCCTCCCACCTTAGCCTCTTGAGTAGCTGCAGCTACAGGCATGCACCACCACACCTGGCTATTTTTTTTTCTATTTTTTGTAGAGGTGGGGGTCTTGCCATGTTGTGCAGGCTGGTGATTTGATTTTTATATGGGTGTGGGACACTTGATGGTCAGTCAGAGGGTGAGGCAAATGGGTCTTACTTCCTTATAAAAAGAAAGGTGATTAAGGGGGCAGTCAGGTGGCTTGGCTGATAATTTAGCTCCTAACTTTGGGTATGTTCTGTGAAAATGCTCATGGAGCTTTTCTGAAGCCAGCAAGATGTGATTAATCAACACTACCCCAGGGAGACAGGTGCTGGGCAGGTGAGACCACAGTGGCACCCACCAGAGTGGGAAAGAGAAGAAACATTTGATAGTCAACTCAAGAAATAATTCAGTGACTTCTGAGGGGTGGGCAAGATGTTCAGTTCATACATTACTTTATCTAGTAAAAAGTCACGATGGCAGGTAAAATCCCTTCCATCAGTGCAGGATGGAGAGAGGAAGATAGGGAGGGTGAAAGGGAGAAGGAAAGGAATTCTCTTACAGAGATGACTCTAAAGTATGAGTTCTGAACATGCAGACACAGAACATTTTGTAATTAGTGGATCAGCAATGGCACACAGAAGGCAATGGTTCCTTGTTAATGGAAGAAGGTAAACAACACACATTGTCTTTGACCAGTCTTTGTTAAGAGTTCCAAACTTATTTGGAGGGAGTTAATAGTCAGGCCATTGGGAAAATCTAGCTGAGTATGTTTGGAGTTTTATAGGCATTTACATGTAAGTGAATGATCTGTTTAGCAAGCTGTGTATTTTTATGCTATAGTATAGGATTACTTGTCTCGAATAATCCTTTATTCTTTTTGTTGTCCTTAGAAGTCTTGAATCAGAACAACTTCTGGTATTTGAAGAAGCAACACCTAAATTATCTAGGGTCAACAGACAACATTTACAGTAAAAAAAACTTTGCCCATCTTTTTAAAAATTTTATTTATTTTATTACACTTCAAGTTCTGGGGCACATGTGCAGAATGCACAGGTGTGTTACATAGGTATACATGTGCCATGGTCATTCACTGCACCCATGAACCCATCATCTACCTTAGGTATTTCTCCTAATGCTATCCCTCCCTTAGCCCCTCACCCACCAACAGGCCCTGGTGTGTGATGTACCCCTCCCTGTGTCCATGTGCTCTCATTATTCAGCTCCCACTTGTGAGAACATGTGGTGTTTGGTTTTCTGTTATTGTGTTAGTTTGCTGAGAATGATGGTTTCCAGCTTCATCCATGTCCCTGCAAAGAACATGAACTCATTCTTTTTTATGGCTGCATAGTATTCCACGGTGTATATGTGCCACATTTTCTTTATCCAGTCTATCATTGATGGCCATTTGGATCAGTTCCAAGTCTTTGCTATTGTGAACAGTGCTGCAATAAACATATGTGTGCATATGTCTTTATAGTAGCATGATTTATAATCCTTTGGGTATATACCCAGTAATGGGATTGTTGGGGTCAAATGGTATTTCTGTTTCTAGATCCTTAAGGAATCGCCACACTGACTTCCACAATGGCTGAACTAATTTACACTTCCACCAACAGTGTTAAAACCTTCCTATTTCTCCACATCCTCTCCAGCATCTGTTGTTTCCTGACTTTTAATGATCACCATTCTGACTGGCATGAGAAGGTATCTCATTGTGGTTTTGATTTGCGTTTCTCTAATGACCAGTTACGATGAGCTTTTTTTTGTATGTGTGTTGGGTGCATACATGTCTTCTTTTGAGAAGTGTCAGTTCATATCCTTTGTCCACTTTTGATGGGGTTGTTTTTTGCTTGTAAATTTGTTTAAATTCTTTCTAGATTCTGGATATTAGCCCTTTGTCAGATGGATAGATCACAAAATTTTCTCTCATTCTGTAGGTTGCCTGTTCACTCTGATGATAGTGTCTTTTGCTGTGCAGAAGCTCTTTAGCTTAATTAGATCCCATTTGTCAATTTTGGCTTCTGTTGCCATTGCTTTTAGTGTTTTAGTAATGAAGTCTTTGCCTAAGCCTATGTCCTGAATGGTATTGCCTGAGTTTTCTTCTAGGGTTTTATGAGTTTACGTCTTTAATCCATCTTGAGTTAATTTTGTATTAGGTGTAAGGGAGTGGTCCAGTTTCAGTTTTCTGCATATGGCTAGCCAATTTTCCCAACAGCATTTATTAAACAGGGACTCTTTTCCCCATTGCTTGTTTTGTCAGGTTTGTTAAAGATCAGATGGTTATAGATGTATGGTATTATTTCTGAGGCCTCTATTCTGTTCCATTGGTATATATATTTATTTTGGTACCAGTACCGTGCTGTTTTGATTATTCTAGTCTTGTAATATAGTTNGCTATGTCCTGAATGGTATTGCCTAGGTTTTCTTGTAAGGTTGTTATGGTTTTAGGTCTTATGTTTAAGTCTTTAATCCATCTTGAGTTAATTTTTGTATAAGGTGTAAGGAAGAGGTCCAGTTTCAGTTTTCTGCATATGGCTAGCCAGTTTTCCCAACACCATTTATTAAATAGGGAATCCTTTCCCCAATTGCTTGTTTTTGTCAGGTTTGTCAAAGATCAGATGGTTGTAGATGTGTAGTGTTATTTCTGAGGCCTCTGTTCTGTTCCATTGGCCAATATATCTGTTTTGGTACCAATACCATGCTGTTTTGGTTACTATAGCCTTGTAGTATAGTTTGAAGTCAGGTAGCATGATACCTCCAGCTTTGTTCTTTTTGCTTAGGATTGTCTTGGCTATGTGGGCTCTTTTTTTGGTTCCATATGAAATGTAAAGTAGTTTTTTCCAATTCTGTGAAGAAAGTCACTGGTAGCTTGATGGGGATAGCACTGAATCTATAAATTACTTCGGGCAGTATGGCCATTTTCACAATATTGATTCTTCCTATCCATGAGCATGGAAATAAAACTTGATCCATCTTTATCACTCTTATAGAATGACACCTACAAAGTCATTCCTCCTCTGTAGTGCCAGTCACACAATTGAGAGCAAATGCACCTAGAAGGGCAGTGAGGAAAGGGGATGAGAATGGGGGAAGAGCCAAAGAGTGGGGCCAGGAGGCCCAGGCCATTAAGTGGGGGCTGTGGTTGGTATGAGAAGATGGGGGCAGGAGGACGGTAACCACAGCAGGGAGGTGGCAGACCTAGGGGATTGGGAGGCTCAGAGAACACATTTCACAGATTGCTCTGGGAGGCTTAACTAGGGTGATAGCCCTGCTGGCTGATCAGAATGTAATAACTTGGTAACCTCTAGTTTCAGGAAGGTATCATTCCACTGCAGAATTCCTACAGAAATTCCCACTCTCACCAGAGGCCTCATTAGGGAAGGAAACTGGGCTCTGTGCTTTGAGAACTCTTCAAGTTAAGATGTTGTCTGGGAATGTCCATGTTCCTCTGGAGAAAAAGGGCCCTGTTTCTCATGAAGCAATCATTCCTGGAAGCTGACTTGCTTTCTCCATGCTCTATCAATCTGCCACCTTTTAGGAGAACTAAATCTAGTCCAAACATTTTTATAATGCTATTTGATAGTTTGAAACTGAGTCATATTTTATCAAACCTCCATTGTCCTAGTTCCAACAGAGAGGCTGAAGAGCTGCCCTCTAAACACGAAGTTTTAAAAAACAATCTGTGCTCCTCATTAGCCACAGACTTTAAATTTTACTGTTGGAAACTTCTCAACTTAGAAAAATGTTAGGTGAAACAGCCTTAAACGTGGATTTTCTCACGACTGTTAAAATTTGATGTGCATACTGAGAAATATTCTTGCTGCAGAGTTGGATTTGTGTCTCTGTGTTGTCCTGAAACCCCAAAACTTAAAGAACAATGAGAACAGGACAAAGTGTGAACAAAAGAATTAGATGCTCTGAAAATCAGCTGTACTTTGTCAGGGTTTGGTACTGAAAACCCAGATTCTAAAGTCTAGGTGATGAAGCCTTTTTCTGCATGCAGGAAAATGGTTTCTGAATAGCAAATGGTCTCATGCATAGGTCTCCCTGGTTGATTTCTGCATGGGTCTCAGAGATGACATGGCTTTCTCACTAAGGAGCATTCATTATTTTTGATGTGCCCTCATTTAGCAGTAAATCATCAACAGTAGAAGTACCATTTTTGGAAATGGAGATTCAGCTGGAGAAAATGCGTTGTTACTTCTCTCCTTTTGGAAGTATTTTATGTCCTTCATTCCATCACTGCATTATACATTTAAATAAGGAATTCTCCTCTGCAAATTCCTGAACAGACACTACAACTTTATTTGTAATTTTGAAATTGGAAGATACCTTAATCCACCCTTCAAGTTTGCAAATGAGAAAAACAAGACCAGCAAGAGACCAAGTGACTTACTCATGCTCATATGAAATAAATTGTTTAATTTAGGGATTAAGAACTCAACTTCTAAAGTGAAATAAAATGAACCAACCAAGCACCTGCTTTGTTTCCTATTGTGCATCGAGTAAAGGTTAAAATTCGAAGTTTAAACCTGAGTGGTAGCCCCTCTACTGCCCTCCTCAAAACTCCACTTCCAGACTAAGGGAAATTGGTCAGAAAATGTTCTTAAGAGCTTTCATTCACAGGATTGCATTCAGGCTTTTCCTTTTTGTGGCATCAACAGTTATAATCAGCAAGTAGGTCAACCGCTGGCCCTGGTTACAGACAGGGACAGGATTTATAAGTGTACGGTAACACCAGGCAGTCAGGACTGGCTGAAGTGGAGCAGAAAAAGGTGCAAAGGGAGGAGAAAGGTGCCATGGTCTCGGAACCTTGCTCTGAATCGTCAGCCGGAAAAGAACAGTGCCTGGGTGCAGTCACTCTTCCTTGAGCCTAAGATCACAGCTTTTCTTCTGGGATAGCCTGGCACTCCACAGACAAGCTGGTGATTCTGAGGGAAGTTTTGGTTCCTTTCTCTCGGAAAGAGGCCCCCTGAGCAGACTATGAACATATTTTGCATGTTAATTATACCTATAGGACCTATTCGGTCTTTTATTGAAATTCGTGGTTTATTCTCTCTCCTCCAGCAGTCCACAGGTGCCCAGCTGCAGATTCCCCTGAAGGACGACCTGTGCATCCTCCAGGGCGCTTCTGTGGCCAACTCAGGGGCCTGTGGGGTGGAGTCCTTCTCCGTCCTCTTTAGGCCTCACGCTGGCACTCTCAGCAACCTTTGTTTTGGATTTTCCTCCCTGTGAGCTGTCGCTGTTTCTCGTGTCTCTGTCGCCATTCCCTCGGTGGCCGGCGCGCAGGGGACACCAAGGTAGCCGTTGCCTGGGGAATGGGCCTTGTGCTGGGCGGGAGCTGCGGGCTGACAGCAAGGTGGGCAGCCCTAACAGTGCGAGGACCGGCTGGAAAGGTTGAAGGAGACTCAGATCGCCAACGGGGACGGCTACTCCTGCTGCAAAGGGAACGAGGACCCGGGCTGTCCCGGCCTCACAGCTGCTCCTCTCCCGGGCTTGCCCCAGGCCTGCACGCCCTGCACTGCAGACTGCCTTGGGCAGCTTCCCCCAATGGCCCGGACATGGCCTGCTTCCCCCTAGCGGCGCTTCGGTCTACAGCAGCCACCCGGCAAGGGCTCCGGCAAGGTTCCCGGGCACCCCCGCTACAATGCAGTGCTGTGGCCTGCGACGGAGGCAGGAGGCCCGGTGGGGTGTTCTCTCTGGCTTGAGCTCTCAGATGGCACCCATTTTGATGAGCTTGTCATTGTCAGAAAGGCCATTCACAAGCCCAGATACTTTCCTCAACGAGACAAAAACACAAGCGACTCTTGCCTTCCCTCCACTCAGAGGGCCAGGAGGGGTTCAGCGTTCACACCTCTATCGCTGGGACTGGACACTAATGAGGGAGGATGACTGTGTCAATTATTTGTTCCAGCTGGAAGCAGGGGTACAAAAACAAAATAACCTCTTAAAAGTTTTTTCTAGAATTGTGTATGAATCTATTGGATTTGGGAACATATCCCATTTGTCCAAGCAAACGTGATAGCAACACCCACACAAAGAACCCGAGAGATCATAAATAAAAAACAAAAACTCAAAAGCAACCGACCAAACAAAATCTACGCAATATCCCCGAAACTGCTGACCACTTTTATAATCTCCGATGCAGAGTGTTTCTCATGACTAGCAAAGGGAGGGCTCAGGGGCGATGATTCAGAAATTGGCCTAAGCCAAATGTGGGCGTCAGTCTCTGGTGATATTTGATGCGCCTCAAGTAACCACAGGCAAAGGAAGAACAGAGCCTTCAAATGAGTTCTGGCTTGTGAAAATGACTCAACTTGTTTCGGGGGTGAACTTGAAAGTGTGCAGCCCAGATGTCAACTTTAAGATCCACTCTGCCTGACACAGCTGTGGTCTTCAAGTTGCCTTGGGATTGAGTGGGGCCACACCCACAGCTGCAGCCGAGTGGTGCTATTTGAAACTCCCCCAGGGCCAACTGCCGTGAAAAGAACAGTTTATTACAAAAAAATAAAACAAAATGCCAGCTCATCCTTACAGTTTCACAGTCTGCCTTAGGGAAAGGAAAAAGAGTTTCAGTTTTCACCCCTTGTGCACCAAGTGTGTTGCCTGGGGCCAGTTTTGGAAAGATCTGGAAAATTCTCTGCTGTGCTGTTGACTCACTGACCATGGACCTGCCATTTAACTTGGCCAGCCACATTTCTCTGTTTGGGAAATGGAGAGAATGGCATTTGCCATCTACCACATGGTGATGTATAGAGTGCTTTGGCAATGCAAGTAGATCTGAATGAAATCTGTGATGCATTATGATCATTGTCTTCAAACAGATAACTTCAATCATTGTTTCAAACAAAGATAACTGAGTTTGGGAAAATTGTTTATCCTGACAGCCTTAAGAAGCTCATTCAAGTTAATTCAAGGGCAGGCTTCAAAAGAAAACAGGGTATCTGAAAGACTATGAGATTGGAATATTGAGGCAAATATTGGAAGTTTTTCTACTCTACAACACAGACAAAAGACAATAAAAATATCTTGTTATCAAATGAAACATCAAACTATTGGACTAAAGATAAAAAGTGTTTTCCCCATAATATTTAGCAGATAGGTTAAACGCTACTCATTTAGTGTTAAGAGAAAAACTGCCCCCTTGTCTATTATTTCTCAGTGCCTAATATATTGAATTTGGTCCTTTGAGCCTAGAAAAATGAGTTTGCACATTATGTAGGAGAACCCAGCCTGTGAGTGGGTACGATAGTGTTTCTATGGTACTTAATCTGAAAGAAACATGAACTAAATTGATCAACCAAATGTTTTGTCTACACAATACGAAGCATTAAGATATTTCCCTTATATGTGGATTCTTGGTGTCATATAGATGAAACACTTCAGAGGATAATTGAGATTTTTCCTTTTTGTTAAAATATTTATCACATACAGAAAAAAAGTTTCAGAAATTCAGAAGGAGGAAACAGAAGGACACAGAAGTAAATAAAAGCAAGGATGAGGACACTGCTAGCTTTTGTGGTGACACTGTCCTCTGGGTGCACAAGCAGAGGACACGTTTGTATGAAGAAAAAAGCACCACTTCCTAATTACAGCAACTTCATGCCCAAGGCATGTGACTTGGCCATTGGAACATGGACTGAATTTTATCCTCCATTCTTTCCTCAGCTTGGAGCCTTTGTGCAGTGCACTAACTATACAACTATACATACTGGCCCCGAAAAGCCATCGAAAGGAGGAGGGGAAATGTTCAGTAATAAGGTAGGAGTGATAAGAAGAGAGATAGAAGCTTGTCTTTGCTCATAGGCCTCCTCAGTGAATGTTCACAATCCAGAGGGCACTGTGTGTGTGTGTGTGTGTGTGTGTGTGTGTGTGTGTGTGT
>NW_016804432.1:4354515-4384906 GCF_001698545.2 Rhinopithecus bieti | reverse complement strand
ACGAGCCACTTGTTTGTTGGTTGGTTCATTTTGAGGTAAGAAAATACTATAAATTATATTTACTATGCTATACTATATTACTGCCTTCTCTATTTGGTGCTGTGCCTGTCAAGTTTTCACTTCCTCTGAATTTTAACTCCCTGTCTCCCTCCCCATGCTGTTCTCCCTGACTGCAACACAAATGCCTTTTTAAATTTTTGCTAGTTAAATTAGTGCATGCATTCATTTTGATTGATGAATTGATGTGGCTTATTGGTATGAAGACTCTCTTCCACTCCCAGTGCTGTAATAGAAACGGCTTGCGTGGGGCGACACCTGCTTTGATGCTGCAGACATTCTGTTTGATGGGGAGAGGTCAGCCATTCGGCTGTGATTTTGTAGTCTCTGGGGAGATATTTTTTCATCACTGTTGGTGGAGTGGGAGGAGGCTGGTGGCGAATAAGGAGAGAGTGGTGTGAAACCGATGGCTGAGAAACAACATAGCTAAGGATTTAATGTTTATATCTTACTGGACTGATTTTGAAATAGTCATTGTTCACACCCTAGGCCCAGGAGGGAAGGAGACCTTGACATTCTGCCATCAGTAGTAAGGCATTGTGAATTAGTGCAGCCAGTTGAAACTTTCCAACACCTCTTGCCAAAGAATTAAGCTGAAATTAGTGCACAGTTGGTAACAATTTGATTTCTAGTTTCACTTTAATCAGTGAGGATTAATGGGTAAAATTTTTACTTCTAATCTCACTTTAGCCTGACTAACAAAAGCTGTCACTTCCTTGAAAACTGCTAAATGAAGAGGGATTTATAAGATCTTTGAAAGAATAAAAGCTAAAGTGCTAAGGCCCACTTTTCAGACCATAAAATTTTCAAATTCCCCTCATACCCCTTACATAATGCTCAGAGAGCTGACTGCTGCCAAATTCAGTAAGGTTTATTGCTAGACAAAGGTGGTGGAAAAACTTAAGAGCATTCCTAATGGCTTCAAAACTCCAGAAGAAATGCAACAATCTTCCTGGGGAAAATTAATATTACAGAAAAAAAGAGGAAGTAGGATTCGAATTGCAAATAGAGCATTGCCCATCTAGTACATATTTTAAATCCTTTTTCTTGTTTCTGTTGGCCACCTTAGCTAGCCCTTTGCATGACCCTCCCCTGACAATCAGTCCACAGCAACACTGTGAAACTGGTGGTCCGTCCCCACTCTACCAAGGTTTTCCCTGAATATCTTTTGATCTATTTTTTATTAACTCTCACTCCCAAGAGGCCCTCACTCAAGATCTTTTTCCTTGAGGACAACCCCCTACTCCAGACTTTACTCTGTTTTCTTGCTCCACTTCCCACCAAAACCAATGTTGTTATGAACCTTTATGCACTCATTTCTCACCTCCCTGTTTTTAGTATCTTCAGGGTAGGAACACAGCACCTTGAGCTTGGAAGTCAAGGTTTGAATGGGTACGATTGATGGAGATGTTGGGGAAGGCATTGCTCGAACATCATGAGTTGTGAGACCAGATGATCTTTCAAGTTCCTTCTGTTTTCCAATTCTGTGATTCCACAGCATCACCAGAAAGGAAACGTGGCCTCCTCAACCATTTATCTAGTTTGATCAGAACCAAATATGAACCTTTACTCCAAGGCTTAATTATCTTCAGATAAATTTAATTCCCTAGCTACTGGGTTGCTCCCAAGATTATGCAGCAGAATAGGCACCTCTTTTCATAATCAACTGGGAAATAGGAATGAATTCTCTAGTGCTCAGATGCAAGAACCATCAACCCTCACAATACTTTGTTTTTCCCAGTCATATTCATTCTAAGTTTCCACTTAACAAAGCAGGTTCACTATCATTTAAGGGGTTCCTTCCCCCTGCAATGAATTATATAAGAACCCTGGAATTTAGGTGGTGCCAAGAAATTTAAAACACTGTGTTTCTAGCTCATGGTGGCTTTAATCTTTGTAATGAGACTTCTGCTAAATGAAGTGCTGTTCAGCATTGGCATAGAGGGCTGGTTGGGTCAACCCATAGGGCACCCTGCCAGCCCTCAGAGTCATGATTCTTATCCTCATTTACCACCCAGGTTGTCATTTGAGGAACTTGTCACAACCCTTTGTTTCCTCTCTTGTGTTGGGAGGATCCTTCTTTGCCCTTGGATTGGGCCATCTCCAGTTCTCTCCGTTAAGGCCTTTTCTCGTCTTAGTGAATTTAACTCATCTCCTCTGTAATCCTTGGATTACAAAACAAGTTGTTTTTCCTTTCCAGGGACAGGAGGAGCCTCCCTATTGTTCTTAATTCTCAGGGCAGAGAAAAAGGCACAATCATATTAACTTGTAGCCCACGAGAAGGAATTGGGTAGATTAGTGAAATCCTTTATTCCTGCTGATTTTTTTTTTCTTTTTAAGACAAGGTCTTGCTCTGTTGTTCAGGCTAGAGTGCAGTGGTGTGAGCACAGCTCACTGTAGGCTCAAACTCCTGAGCTCAAGTGCTGTTCCTGCCTCAGCCTCCTGCAAAGCTGGAACTACAGGTGGGTGCCACCACACTGCACTTCCCTACTGAAATCTGTCAGTCATTTAGGGCTATGCCTACATCTACATATGTACCTTAGGTTTATTTAATAGAAGATTGTAACTGCTGTTTGAAAGCTCTGTTAGAATGAGCTTGTCTAGCAATATTGTGTGTTAGCTGGGATTACATGTGATTATATGTAGCAGGGGTTTATTCTCCTCATGTTACAAGGAGTCCCAGGGTAAGGAGTTTAGGACTCGTGCCATTGCTCTGTGTGGTCACCCTGGTTCCCTTTCCATACATGGTACGTCCTTTCATCTGTGTGATTGAAAATTGGCTGCTCCCAGGTAGGAAGAAGGAAGACAAGAAAAACCTTCTCTTGATGAGGTGCTGTCTTTTTATTTAGGAACAGGAGTATTCTCCAGGGGCCTTGCCGGTATCTATGACCAGGACAGTGCTGTGTGGTCACCCTGGTGCTATGGGAAGCTGGGTAGGTGTGTTGATTTTCCAGCCCTTCTAGTGGAAGCAGAGGAAATGGTAGAGGGGAAGGATTGGAGTGGGTACTGAGTTATCCATTCTATGGTATCTATCAAAAGGCATGAGGGGGTCTACATGGTTTACAAACAGAAAAGAAAAACTAGGAGTTGTGTCTGTGTTGTGTGACTGTGACTAAAGAGACAAATGCCTACCTAAAAATTACAGTTCACATTATCATTGGATGAAAGTTAATGTATGGAGATTGACAGCAAGAGCTAGGTCAGAGTCAAGGCACAAAGAGTGTGGAGAGGCTTCTGGGGAAGAGGGCTACAGCCAGAACCATCCTTTGCAAAGACAGGAGCAAATGAAAACTCAAACCTGCGTTGGGACTTGGATATTGTCCAGAGTCTCACAATGGGTGTGTGTGTGTGCTTCTGAGGCTGAACTGGGGCGGTGTCTATGGGAGAAAGAAGGGTACTTCTTGATCACAATGGCTCTTGACACTGTCTGCACACTGCACTAACAGGGGAAACTGTTTTTTCTTTTCTTTTAATACTGGCCCTTAGGATCCATCCCCAGAGATTCTGATTTGATTGGCCTGGGGTATGGTCGGGGTATCAGGATATTTCAAAGCTCCCCAGTTAAGATTCTAATGCACAGCCAGGGTTGAAGCCACTGCCTTAGATTATTCTGGAACAATCATAGTAACCCACCTTCCTTAGAATTATGCTCACTAAATCAGACCTTGGCCTGATCCCATCGCAAACACCAGAAGATGAACCTGCCTGCAGGAGCTCCTGGTTGTATCTGCTGTCGGGATGCTGTTGAGCATCCTCTTTATGAGAAGCTATGGGGAAAATGCTTCCAGTCTCAGTTTCAGGAATTGTGATTCTCCTGAACTTTTGGTTTGCTAATGTCTTGTTGACATGCTGAGTCTTATAAATGATTGTTTCCCCTTTTATTGTGGCTGCTAGGAAGCTTGGGAGCAGCTCTACATTACCATATGGTCTACATTTCTCTCTCTTAATATCACTTAGAGTTTCTTATCCAAAATGTTTAGTTAGACTCCTTCAATTTTTAAGAATTATTTTTTGTTATATATCTGTAAGCTATCTCCAATCCTTGGTGGAAAAGACAGAGGATTAAAATGAATAAAATAAATAAAATAAATACCCAAAAAATTGCCTAAACTTCTCACTATCACCTAAGCAACACCCTTTCATCCTTTTATTTGCAACTTTGCTAAAGTTTGAATTTCTAAAATTTGATTTCTTTTTTGCCCTTGAAATTTACTTTAATCTGGGCTCTTCTGTGTAAAAATGTTTTCAGTGGGAACTTGAATGGTAGTATCCCCAAGAGTAATTTGTTTCTGGGTCTCTCTACCCTCAAGGGATGGCCTTAGTTCTTTATGAGGTTGCTTTGCTTTGGGAATACAAAGAAATTAAAATTGAGAGAAGTAGACATTCAGCTTGCTCTAACAGAGACATTCAGCAGACAGTGTAATAGGTGTTGTTAGAAAATGACTATATTTGTATTTTTGCCTTTTATGGTTTTTTTTGTGGGATTTATTGTTTCAAGAAGCTGTTTTTAATCAAAAGAAAAGTGGCTGCTATAGCCATTCACTGTGAGACAAAGAACCAGAAAGCCGTCCTCATTTGATTTCATTTCATTTCATTTCACAGAAGCAGCACTCCAGTTCGGATTCTCACTGTTGCCCAGGGTCAGTTGTTTAGCAGACATGCTTTAGATAGCTACAACCCATTTGTAAGTCACTTATTTTGTACATTATGGACTAATGTCTGGCAAAGTGGTTCTAAGTTGCCTGTTGTCATAAAAGTTAAGAACTCTGACAGAGATCTTAGGAATCGTAACGATACAATATTTATGAGGCAAACTACCAGGTAACATCTACTGATGGAAAAATAGCTAGCAAGCATTTTCAAAATAAGTCTGCTATTAGTCAGCCTTTTTTTTGAGATGGAATCTCACTCTGGCATCCAGGCTGGAGTGCAGAGGTGCAATCTTGGCTCATAGCAACTTCCGCCTCCCAGGTTCAAGCGATTCTCCTGCCTCAGCCTCCTGATTAGCTGGGACTACAGGCACGTGCCACCCTGCCAAGCTAATGTTTTGTATTTTTAGTAGAGATGGGGTATCTCTGTGTTAGCCGGGATGGTCTCAATCTCCTGACCTCGTGATCTGCCCACCTCTGCCTCTCAAAGTACTGGGATTACAGGTGTGAGCCACTGCTCCCAGCCTAGTCAGCCATTGCTAACCCATGTAGAGTTAGAAGGAAGCCAGATGCCCAGGATTAATTTCTAAGTACTTGCTGTGTGTCTTTGGGTGACATACTTAACCTTTCTGGATTCCAGCATCCATGAAAAACAGTTAAAATGACGTGAATATTGTAAGGTTTAACTAAGGAGGCAGACCATCAGGCTATCATGATTTAATATTCTGAATTTAACATGGTAATTAACAGGATGGGCATGGTGGCTTATGCCTGTAATCCCTGCATTTTGGGAGGCCAAGGCATGCAGATTGCCTGAGCTCATGAATTCGAGACCAGTCTGGGTAACATGGTGAAACCCTGTGTCTGCAAAATATACAAAAAATTAGCTCGGTGTGGTGGCATGTGCCTGTGGTCCCTGTTACTTTGGAGGCTGAGGCAGGAGGATTGCTTGAGTCCAGGAGGTAGAGGTTGCAGTGAGCTGAGATTGTGCCACTGCACTCCAGCCTGGGCAATACAGGCAGATCCTGTCTCAAAAAAAAAAAAAAAAAAAAAAAAAGTAATTAGCAGATGCCAAATTCTTCTGCTGTTGACTGGTACTAATGTGAATACAGTCCAGAGGGGAGGAAGCCTTCCGTGAGCACCCTGCAGGATCCATTGCATACATCTCTTAGTCCTTTTCGAAAGCATAAGAGAGGAAAGAAGGACAAATCTGAACAGAAGAGAGGCATGAATTCTGTCTTTTCCCCTTCACTTTCTCACCTCTCTGCTACTAACATTTATATGTGTCTTATTTTGGTATTAGAGGTGGAAAATTTGGTTTCATTCACCACCCCCTTCCCACCTCTCTCTCTTTTTTTAATCAGAAGACTCTGCAGAGAAGAATTCACAATAGTAAACTTTGACCTTCAAGGTATGAGATCATGCTAGGAAAATTGTAGAAGTCTCTAAACTATAGCATTGGTCATGGCCTTTGGATAAATTAGATTCCTAGCTTTCAGGGCATGGACTGTCTCTTGCAGAATTCTGTCCACCCCTGCTGGCCTCTCTGGTAAGCAGGAATAATTGTCCTGAGTACTGCTGCTTCCCATTGTCTAAGAGTTCTGTCAAGAGGAAAAATGATAATTGTTACACTGAAGTTATTAAATTTTTGTGACACTAGCAAAATGTCTTGCAATATAATCAAAACTAAGAAGAGAAAGAGACCCTTTGTAATCAGAGATCCCACCCAGCTCCAAATAAAATTTTTCAATCACAATGTGATGTCCCAGTAGTAATTTGGTAGCAAAATCTCTGTAAGATTTTTTCCATTGCTATTTTTTTCCACCGTGTATCAAGGGAATGTAGAGAGACTTTGGCTCAAGTAAAAAGACCCCTCTGCTCAGTCTGCATCCTCTTGCCTCCCCTCACTGTCCAGCACTGCAGGTGTCTGAGTTTTATATATTAAAGAACCGTTGATACTCAGTTTCCAGTGAGGTTGCCTGGACCAGCAAATCTGCAGAGATACTTCTCCCCACCCCCTCAACTCCCTCTTCACCCCCCTTATTTCTGCTGGTTCAATTAAGTCATGGGGTACTGTAACTTTGCTAGTGACTGAGATGAGCTCCAGGACCTGGCCAACCCAAGACACATAGAAGCAGAAAGGGAATGAAATGGCTGGGCCCTTGGAGATCAAATAGGGACTCTTAGTTTCTCTGGCTTCCTGAGGAAGCATACTGTGTAAGATGTGAGGTTTGAAGTGTGCTTTGGAAGAAATGAAGCATGTGGGTTGGTTGCTAAAGACAGGAAAATTATACCACACCTGGAAGTGGTGAAATGATTTTTCTTATGCAGATGTTTGCACAGAGTCCTGCCTAGGGATCTCTGATGGGAAATGAGAATAGCAGCAACCATTGGACATATCCTGAAACTCACAATCTCTTTTGATTGAACTTGAACACCTTGGGTATTTTTAGGTGTGAAGAAATGTCCTTTTTCCAACCTACAACCACTCTAGCCACCAATATCTCTAGAGCGTCTAAATCCATTTCTTGATAACATAGTCATACCATACTAGCTATGAACATGTGCTCCAAGCCAGATGGCATAAATGGGAATCCTGGAACTGGGAGTTATGGTCAAAATATATGGTTTGATGGTGAGGGAGGATTAGCTCCCCAAAGAAAAACTGGGGTATCCCAGAAAGGAAGGAGTAGCAGTTCTGGGGTAAGTTAGACCTAGGCTTGAATCTCAGCTCTACTAAATCTTAGTGCTGCAAACTTGAGCACTTTGTATAGCCTCTGTACTCTTCAGTCACTAAAATGGGTTAAATGTATCTTTTTTGTGTATTCCTAAAGGGACTTAATGAGATTAAGTCGTAAAAATATATATATAGTATGTGGGACACAGCAGGCTCTCAATAAAAGGGCATGTTAAAATATTTGGATCTAGCAGATCTTTCACTCCCTCATGGTGTGAGACATTATCTAAGGTTCTTTGGATTTGGTTATCGTTTTCAGCATTCCCTTAGCCACTAAGGTTTCCTAAACCTCAGCATAAAGAAACTTTTCCAGTTATAGCTTTGACTCTGCCTTCTGTATCCCCTGGGAATGAAACTATTTTTTTGGTATGTGTTTATTGTTGTGGTTATGATTATTATTAATTTGCCATCAAAAGAAAGTGTATCCTTAATCAGTTACTTTCTGCATCTCATCGCACACATTTCCAAATCAAAGCATTGAAATGAGCAACTCAGCCTGTTGGTAAAACATGCTTTTTAGTTTGTGTAGCTCATGCAAAAAAATGTTCCCCATGACCTGCCTTCCTAATAATTCTTGAGGGTTGAACTAATGCTCGTATAGTTACATCTGGTTCTAGAGTTAACAAATGGGTCAGAAGGAAAAGGAGGAGTGAGAAAAGCCATCCAGTTTCCTCCGCCCTCCCCTCTGTTTTTTTTTTTTTTTTTTTCTTTCCTCGGTGTGAAGTCATTTGCTTTTCTTTCTAGCCCATACCAAGTCTTCAGAAGTTGAGCCAGGCAGATGGTGAGGTTATAGCTTGGGCAAGATGTGTTCTAATGTTATCAGCTTTAAAGGAGCACATGGAGCAGAGAGGAAAGATGGTTTGTGGTATTTTTGTTTATTAAATTTGATGGCTGGATTATGACATTTATATTTATTAAATGTACAGAATCTCATCCATCACAGTTGACAGTCAGAACACGTCCTGTGTGGTTGGCATAGCTGTCTCTTCTTGCAAGGAGATCTAACATTTATTCTTATTTGGGAGACTAAGACGAGGTGAAGAAAAAAGGAGATCCACCCTTCAATGCCACCACCCTGGGGACATGGGAGGGGGAGATAAGTGTTACTGTGTTTGATTCTGTCATATTAAGAAGCATTTTCCTTGCTTGGGTTGTGAGTCGGTTTGATGGTGCTGTGTGTGGAACACTCGGCAGCATAGGAGCAGCAGAGCCAGTGAACCTAGGACAGGAAAAATATCCGTAAAGAGGGCTCTCAGCTTTGCCTCATTAAAATCCTGGCATTGCTATGGTTGACACAATCTTGCCATGGCTTTATTTAGTGGCTAGAGCACCTCAGCAGCTAGGCGTCCTCATTCCACTCTGGATTTTATTACCTACCAGATGTGGGCCTCTTGGATATTTTATTAGAGCACCAGGTGAGCTGATGAAAGGACAGCACTCTGACTGCCTTCTAAATGACTCCTGGTTCACTTGAGCTTTGTTTGTATGTAAGAGGAGACAAGAGCTGGCAAGAGTTAGGGACAAGAAGAAGGCACTGCCACTCATGGGTCTCAGTAGGTCTTTAGGTGGAAGAGATGGTATGCTTGCTTAAGGTTTATGGATCTTTTCCAGAGTATAACTTAAAGATATTTCTATAGTCAATGTGCAAATGAATGAGACACACATGGATTCAATCTCTCTGCCATATATACTTCCAAGAATAAAAGGTTCATTTAGGTTTGAGTGAACCCAGTCTATCTGGAAACCAGATAATCCACAATACTGCCCATATAGCCTAGAAATCTTTGAATTCTAAATATTTGAGATACTAACCTGAAGAAGAGATTAAGTCCTTTTTCTCTCCCTATGCCCCTTGTTATTTTGTTAGGGCTAATGTTCGGTTCTAACTTCAGTCATTAATGTCCTGGTTGGCATTTTCTGAGGCAGCAGCCTGTGTGTAGTTGCTATGTCTAAGAAAGATTTCAAGCAGTACCAAACATTTATGTAGGCCTCACACAAATTTGACTACCATGTATTTCTTCCCCTTAGGTTGACTTAGGACCTAGGAAATAGTTTATAGGGGTACCATGTACTAATCTCATTCCTTTTTAAATCTAAAAGTAATTGTTCATAACCATTACATGTCATTGACTGAGCATCTTTAGGGAATAACTCTAGTCTAGGTATTATGTGGGCTGTTAAACAGGTAAATGGCAGTTTATCTCTAAAGAGTTTAAGCAAAACATACCAAAAGCCAGGCCTCTGTGAAGAGGCACAATTTCCTGCTAGATAGTGTGTGTGCATGGATTGTAAACATTTCCAGAGTTGGGAGAGAGTGCAGGTCCTGAGTGTTAGAAGGCAAAGGTCACGAGTGTACCTCACATGGCCCAGTTGGCTCCATTCTATCCGACAGCCACAGCCGCCCCTCACTCCACCCTGACTACTTTGCGGTTCACATGAGTGAAGCCAGGGCTCGCTGATAAGGGAAAATACTAGTAGTCTTCTCTGTCTCCCTTTCTTTCTTGAATAAAAACAATACTATGAAATACGGTTTTAATTCTTCTTCTAACACATTTACTGCTTATTCTTATCTGCTGTTCTAATGGAGTGAATACTTGTGAGAATATACCGTGTGCTAGGGTACACATACATATCTTACATACATAAATGCACACATACATATACACACATACATACATATATATTTTCATTTGATTGTCACAACAACCCTCTGAGGTCTGGACTTAGTATCAATTGCTTTTGCTTCTGTGATCATAAAGCAAGTACAAGGCAATGGCTGGATTCTAACCTGGTTCCTGTAGCTACAAAGCCTGCTCTTTCCTCAACAGTGCATGAGAGGGCCGGCACAGTTAGGTCTGTGCCTGCCTGATTCTCAGATGGGTACACCTCATGAAAGAGAAGCACATCTGAGACAATTCTCTATCCCTCCACTAACTGTTCTGTTGTAGACAAAACCATAACTATGGATCTTCTAGCATTTTATTTTTTAATCAGAACCCTGGCTATGGAACAGAGATCAGGAGAGTGATGGGCTTGGAACTGGTCATCGCCCTGGAACTATTTATTCGTAGCCAATGCAAGGTGAGAGTTCAGAAGGGGCTGAGGCCATGGGTGTAGAGCTAAGAACTGTGGACCCAGGAGTACTCCTGAAATCTCTGATTTATATGTGTTTCTTGCAGTTGCTAGACCCCCTGAAGAACAGCTTTCAGAGTTCTGTGGGTTGAGACACACCAATTCCACACTTGGGAGGGAACTGCTATTTTATTGCCCCAATTAACTGCTTTATTTGTTTATAAATTCTTCCCTTTTCTGTTTTATGATGCAGTTGTGGTGTGTTTAATGGAAGTGCAAGATTAAAACTGGCAAGCTGACTGCATGTTACATTTCCAAAGCTTATAAATGGTTTGAATCCAGAATGTCTGTGGCCCTTTCCAAAATACTTGGTTTCTCTAAAAGCAACAGCTGTTGGGAAATGGATGGAAAGTTTTTTGGCTTTTTTGTTTGTTTGTTTGTTTTTCAAGAGGAGAAAAGCCATTGGCTTTTACTATAGTGTGTAGAGCATTTTGTTTAATGCTTTTATTCCATTGGGGAATTTGCCTGTTTGATAACAGATGAAACAACAGGGACTTAGTAAAATATAAAACCCGTGATGTTAAAATCAGCAAATTGAATGCTACTTTAACAAGTCACACAAGAAAATAATCTTTTTTCTAAAAAAATACCTCTTGCTGAGTAGAGATTTTTTTCTGTAAGAGTAGTATAAATTTAAAAATTTTACTTTATACTGTTTCCGTTGTATTCTGTAGTTTACAAAGCACACGTATATTTAAAATCTGAATCTCACTACAATTCTATTAAGCAGCTCAGGGACAGTGATTTTCCTTATTATAAATGATTCACATAAGTCTTGGAAGGATGAAGTCACTTGCCTGGAGTCAGGCAGCTCACCAGTGGCTGAGCCAGGCTTAGGATAGAATTTTGCAATGACTAGCTCAGGGCTTTCTGTCATACCAAATTATTTGATTATTAAATGGTATCATTATCAGTTGAGTTAGGCAATGTGATCTGGCCAAGCTGTTGTCACTGCTCCTGCTGGATGCTGTTCCCACAGCTATAAACCCATTACTTACCCCTGGGTCAATATCCTGGTGGAAGCATCAAATGGCTGAGTATGCTCACATGCTCAAAGCCCTGACTACCGAGGGGTGGGACCAGAGAAGACCTGTCTGCCTGAGCTATCCAGAGGAGCAGGGCACTGTATCCCAAGAATACTATATACATATGGTGAATGGTTCACCTGAAACAGGAGAGAAGGTTGGATGCTAGGTAGAGCAAAATGCAGTGATAGTATATCTGTTTAGTAGGGCAAGTGCAGACCAAATTGAACCTAGTTGACTAAAGTGGGGATAAACCTTCTTTCCTCTCCTCCTTCCCTTTATTTCTTTCATTTTCCCCAAAATATCAACCAAAGGGATTGAGAAAGAAAACTAGAGGAAGTAGTTTTCCAATTGTAGTGAGTGCAAGACTCACATAGGAGCTTAACATACATGCAGATCCTAAGGCTTGAGCCCCAAGATTCTGATTTCATAAACGTTTTTCAAACGTTTGTCAAAAACAGGCAGGATCCCCTAACCAAAACAGCCTGAATAATATTAAAGTAACACTAAATAATTCTTTATTTTAAAATAAAGGAGTAATAAAATAACTGTTTGGCCAAAGTCCCTTGATATTATAGAATTTCTATCTTACTGCTTTTAAAAAAGAAACACAAAGACACTAAAATCGTATCCTAAAGGCTATGACCCCTGATTTTGGCAAGCTGCTAAAATAATAAGTCTGGAATGAGGTTCAGGAATCTGTATTTTTAGTAAGCCCTTACATGATTCTGATACAGCTGGTCCATTTTGAGAACCTCAACCTAAGAAGTCAGAGGGTTAACGTAGGCAATTCTCTCCAGTTGATAGCTGGAGAAATCCCAGTCCAGCTCAGCTAGGGCCCCTCCTCTGTGCTCTATTAAATGGGCTTCATCTAACCCCTAAATTGCAGGTTTGGCCTCCATCTGTTGTTACTGAGCCTCTGCAGGCATCTATACCATCACCTGATTTGGCCCTTGCTTTGGCTCCCAGTGGCTGGCATTAGTGGTCACCAGAGTGCAGGAAAATGGATAGAATCAATGTGCTCCAGTGACAAGGAGAACTGGACTTAGAGTGAGGAAGTTTAGCACTTTGAGTTTTCTTTATAAACCCTGCCACCACTTCTCCACATGAGAGATTGGAGGGTTAGTAAGAAAAAGAGGAAAAGGGAGAAAAAAAAGTAAGATAATGAAATTGTATCTTTCCTTACTTTTTGGTTTATATAGCACTTTCTGTCCTTCAAAGAGCTTCTAGAAAAGATAACTGTGAGACTAAACAGTGTAGGACAAAAGCCAGTGCGATGGGGGACAGATGAGGGCATATGGGAGAGCATCAGAGGCAAGGAAGCATGTTGGGGGACGCAAAGCAACGTGCCCGATCGGGGGGTGCATCATGGCAGGGTGAGCTCATTGAAATGCCTCCCAACTTCCAAGAGGAGAGAAATTGTCATATTAGATAATGGTAGATTGTTGAAAGTCCAGGGAATCCTCTGAATTGATTATGAAACATAAGCCCACAACTGTTTGGTCTGGAATAGTTTAAAATATTGCACAATTTTTATTATCATGGAAAATTGGAACCCATAACTACCATATCCTGGTAACTTATGCTCCCATACTCCACTCCCCACTCACTGGATTCTCATTATACCTTCAAACATTGGTTTCTTTAGAAATTTTTTGAGTTGTTCTAGTATAAGGAAGCAAAGAGCCAGGGGTCCAAGACCTGTGTCCTGGACACAGGACATCTTTGCTTGGCTGCCAACTTGCAGGTGACCTTGGAAGAGTCATTTCATCTCTTTGGGTTTCAGTTTCCTCATCTGTAAAAAAAAAAAAAAAAAAAAAGTGGTTGAAATAGTAGTCTCTCTACCCCTTCTATGTCTAACACTCCACATTCCCTTAATATATTCAGGATATTGTTAAAGAACTTACTAACCTTCCCATGAAAGACAAAATAAAAGTCCACTATTTAGGGCTAGTGATATTTTTATAAGACCTAGGAGAATTCTCCTAACAGTAAACAAACTGATGGCTTTAGTTTCCATATCATTTTGCTAATGCTACCAGCAAATCACTCAGTTTTAAACAATAGATATTTATTTTCTTATGATCCTGGAGGCTAGAAGCCCAAGATCAAGGTGTCACCTGGGTTGGTTTCTTTTGACGCCTCTCCTTTTGTTTGGTAGATGGCCATCTTCTCCTCTGTCTTCAGATGGTTTTCCCTCTGTTGTGCCTGTTTGTGTTCAATCCTCACTTTTTTTTCAGACGGAGTCTTGCTCTTGCCCAGGATGGAGTACAGTGGCACGATCTCAGCTTACTGCAATCTCCGCCTCCCAGGTTCAAGTGATTCTTCTGCCTCAGCCTCCCAAGCAGCTGGGATTACAGGCTCCTGCCACCACACCCAGCTAAATTTTTTTTTTTTTTTTTTTTGTATTTTTAGTAGAGCCTGTGTTTCACCATGTTGGCCAGGCTGGTCTCGAACCCCTGACCTCAAGTGATCCGCCTGCCTCAGCTTCCCAAAGTGCTGGGATTACAAGTATGAGCCACTGTGCCTGTCCTCAATCCTCACTTCTTATAAGGACACCAGTCAAATTAGATTAGTGGCCACCCTAATTGTCTCATTTTAAGTTAATTAGATCTTCAAAGACTGTATCATGAAATAATACAGTCACATTCTGAGTTACTGGGGAGTTAGGACTGTAGCATACAAACTTGGAGGGGTGACGAGACTCCCATAATAGTCATAATAGTCCGTCTCCAAGCCATTGCATCTTTAGGAGTATGGTAACACCTCAGCTATCTTGGGTGAAGCCCCAGATTAGATGAACAAAGAGAAGGATTCAATGAACTTTTAAAGAACTTGTCGATTCTAGGGATTTGTGATACTATACAAAGTTCTTCAAACCCAACACCCAATCACCAGGAACATAAACCAAGGAGGGGTGCAAAGAGCAAGGCTGCAGGAAAATAAGATAAAAGGGCAAATGGTTTGTACTTTGGGGAAAGCAAAGATGGAAAAAAACTTTGAAGCATTTACATTTAGGCCAGTTCCATTACATCATAAGGGCAGAAGTATTTTATCACACAGCCATTACTGTTTGATCTGTGCCAGTAGGTGAACTTTTAGAGAGCATAGGAGTCTATTTCACATAAATCCCACTTTTAGCAAATGCAGAAGCAGGATCCTGCTGAGGACAAAGGAAAATTCATGATGCAATTCCCACTTATCCTCATGGGTGCCTTTTTATCACTAAGAATGAGGAAGAGGAATTCCTTTCCAACACCACTGTAAAAAGAATACTTACAAATTACTCTTCCTTATTGTTTGGACAGTAAAAGCAAGTAATGAGTCTCACACCACATATCTCGGGTTTTTATAGCCTCGATAACCTATCTGTCTCCTCAGGTATGTTCTCAGTGGCACAGAGAACTGAAAAGAGAATAAATGCATAGTTCTTGTGCTCAGGCCTGCCTCCAGGCCATTGCTTCCTGCGGCTTCTCAGGGCCCACAATACACTGCTGGGCATCATCTCTGTTTTCACAATGGGAAAAGAGGTACATGATATTCAGTGTGTATTTCTCCTACACTCTGCAGCCAACCATCCTCATCTGTAGAACGTTACACATCTCTCTCAAGGAACCCCTACTGCCTATGAAATCACTTTTGTTTAATAACTAAAATTCAGATTTAAACACACACACACACACACACACACACACACATACACACACAAATAGTTTGGATGCCATCTTAGACGTTAGCCTATTTTTATGTCATAAACTGTGTCTCAATCCTCACTTCTTAGAAGGACACCAGTCAAATTCTGGAAACCACTGTCCAAGCACACTTTTAACTCATTCTAGTGAGATATCTCCCCCTCTCTACTAGTTTCTTATCACCATTGTAACAAGTTACCACAGATTTAGTTGCTTATACAGCGTAAAATGTTACCTTATAGTTCTGCAGGTCAGAAGTTCAGTGCGGGTCTTACTGGTCTAAAATCAGGTGTTGGCAGAGTTTGGGGAGAATCTCTGCTTCTAGAAACTGTCCGTATGTCTTGGTTCACACCTCACCCCTTTCTCCCTTTTCAAAGACAGAAAGGTTGCATCTCTCTGACACTTTTTCCATAATCATGTCTCCCTCTAACTCTCTGATTTTCTCTGTCACTTTTAAGGACCCTTGTAATTAGATTGGGCCCACCTGCATAATCCAGGATAATCTCTCCATCTCAAGGTCTTTAACCTTCGTAACATCTGCAAAGTCCCTCTTGCCATGTAAGGTAACATATTCAAAGGTTCTGGGGATTAGTATATGAACATCTTTGGAGGGCCATATTCTGCCTACCACAGGCTCTGACCAATTTAGCTGTGCATTTTGGTGTCTTTGTTTGCAAAGTCACAGAAAGATGTGTAATTACAAGGCAGATTGTTTTTCTTGAACAACCCAGTGAGGTTTCTTTCACATCATGTAGGGAGAGAGTAGGAGGGGCCTACATTTACAGTCCCACTGGGTGAGATGTGGGATCCGTCAGAGGATTTTTTTCTTGCTCACCCAACCATGCAAACTGGTGGAAATCTTGATTTCATTTTGGTTAGTCATGATCTCCGATGGGAACCACATTCATGTGTGTATATCTGTATGTGTGTATGTGTGTGTGTGAATTTAGGTAAAGCCTTCCAGGAGCCCTCTTTGCCCCCTAAGAGTGGTTCTGATGTCTCTTGGCTCTCATCAGAGCAGTTGTAACACTTTGTTGCATGTGTCTGTCATCTCATCTGTCAATGCTGGACAACAGGAGGGCAAGCATTCTAACTTGTTTCTGTTATGCTCCCCGTGCCTAGCACATGGCCTGCCAGGATGTTTAATAAACATTTGCTGAATTAATGAATGCTCCACATCAAATCTCCTATTCACAGTGTTACTAGACCAGCCTCTGACATAAGTGAGTGGCCTGGCAGACTCTAAAGATAGAGTAGAAAACTGAAGAGTATTTCCCAGAATTTTAACATCGAATTAATTAAATTGGGAAAATTCAGAGTTTGTTTTTTTCTCCTGTAAAACAACTTGGCAGACAAATTTTATATATTTGATCATTGAATTTCCAACATAATATTAAAACCTACCAATGGTGAACCAGGGACACAATGTAGAATTCAGGAAAGCACTTTGATCTAGGATCACGTTTGAATTCTGGTTATATAGCTGTGTGGTTTGGGGCAAGTCATTTACCATCTCTGGAATCTTGTCCTTATCTCTAAGTGATTCTAGTTGATGCTTAACATAGGTAACGGCCAAGGGCCTTCTCAATGCTGAAATGCTGTCTTCTCCATGGTCCTGTTATTCTAGTGTGGTATGACTCATTCTTTCCTAAAGTGTGGAATATGAAATGTAGGTGATCGGTTGGGAATGTGGTGAATGTGACATGATTTTAAGTACATAAATGAACATTTTTAGTTTTAACAATTTGTTGAGTGGGTTGAATGCCATGAGGTACGATCAAGAAATGGCATTGTTTTTATCGCCTGCTGTATCCCATGTACTCTTACAGCTCTCTGTTCTGCTGCTGAATAATAGTCTAGATCAGTTTCATAATTTTCAGATCATTTTGGTATTTGAACAGTCTCATGCTCATGTATTAAAAACTCCAGTCAAATGAAAATCTAGATTTCAATCTTTCATCCAGTTCAGAGTTTTTGCCCTTTACCATCTGAATCCTTACCCTTGATTATGAAGACCAATAGCAGGAAAAGAGAGTGATGGTTTATTTTGCTTTCCTTGATTCACTGACTCCAATTCATAGTGTTACCACTGACATCCCCAGAGTCAGGGCCAAGGGAGTGGGATTGAAGGACAACAGAAAGACTGGCTTGCCTGGAACTGGTATAAACTTGCTGTCAGAGGCTTCCCTGGGACAGAGGCCCAACTTGGTTTTCTCTGGGGGCATTTTTATGGGTCCTTTGGAGATGCTCTCACCCAGTCAGCCTCTCTGTCGGGATTTGCTCTCCTCAGCAGGTGGATCTTGGGTAGCAGCCCTTCAAGATGGCTCTAACCCCACTTCTTTCTGGGGCATTGCCCATGGCTCATGGAAGCTCACATACCTTGCTCTGTCTGCCATTTGTAGAAGGGCAGGTTGCTTGGCCGTATCTTTGTGTTACTGCCTGGTGGAAGCACCAGGTAACCTCTTGCACTCTGACTCCTTTGGTTGTCCAAGACTCCAGGGCATGTGACTTGGGCTTCCCCCAAGAATTCACAAAAGCTCTGGAGCTTAGCTCCCCAAGGCTTGCATCCAACTAGGGAGTAAGAAGTCGGCATCCACATCTGGCAAGGATCATCAGTCTGTATGAGTGGTTTCCTTGGGACCTCCTTTACTTTGCTCAAGGTGGAAGGGGAAGACCCCACAGTATCCTCTAATCCAATTAGATAGTCTCATCCTGATGAATCTTCAACCTTCTCTTCATAGTCCTAAAGGACCAGCTTGGCCACATATTAGCACCTTGCTTTAGATGACTGGGGCACTTCTCATTCCTTTTTAAAAGCTTTGAAACTTAGCCAAAATTTTGAGATAACAGGGAAAGTCCCCTTTTACATCTTGTTATATATTTATTTTGCTGTGTATCAGCATATATAACTTATCAAATCTGATTTCATAAATACTGTTTAGGATTAGAATGAATACAGAAAGTAGGAGAATTAAAGAAAAAGTAAACGAATAATAGTGTAAGTGGCTTATAGATATTGCAAAGACATGTATATTAGTCAGGGTTCTCTAGAGGGACAGAACTAATAGGATAGATAGATATATAAAGGGGAATTTATTAAGTAGTAATAACTCACATGATCACAAAGTCCCACAATAGGTCATCAGCAGGCTGAGGAGAAAGGAAGCCAGTCTGAGTCCCAAAGCTGAAGAACTTAGAGTCTGATGTTTGAGGGCAGGAAGCATCCAACACAGGAGAAAGATGTAGGCTGAGAGGCTAAGCCAGTCTAGCCTTTTCATGTTTTTTTTTTTTTTTGCCTGCTTTATATATTGGCCACACTGGCAACTGATTAGATGGTGCCTACCCAGATTAAGGGTGGGTCTGCCTTTCTCAGCCCACTGACTCAAATGTTAATCTCCTTTGGCAACACCCTTACAGACACACCCAGGATCAATACTTTGCATCTTTCAATCCAGTCAAGTTGACACTCAGTATTAGCCATCATGTCATGGTAATACTCTGTTGGGCCTTCATGTCAATGTTAAGTGGGACAGTGCAAGGTTGAGGCAGCATACTCTCCCCTTTCCAGCCCAACTGTGACAAACAATGCTTATTCTGAATTAAAGACAACATTTTTACTCCATTGTAGCTAATCTACAATCAGACATTTTCTTCTTCAGCTTTACAGTTAAATTTTTCCAAGTGCTCAAAAAGTGAGAAAATACTAATTTCCAAGTTATAAGAGAATAACCTATTTACTCTATTGAGATGAGGAATTGTCTTAAAATATAAAGTGCATGCTAAATAAGGTGATCACAATACAGAATAATAAAGCCCTGTATAATGATCTATAGTTAAAAAAAAAAAGAGAGATGGTCTATATCTTCTTTCTTGATTACTTAAAGCAGTATAAAGCAACTGCTATGATCTGAATGTATGCACTGCCCTTTCCCAAATTCATATGTTGAAATCCTAAGCCCCAAGGCATAGTATTAGGTGGTGGGACTTTTGGAAGGTGATTAGGTCATGAGGGCATGAGTGGGATTAGTGTCCTTTTAAAATAATCCCAAAAGGAGCTTGTTTGCCCCTTCTGCTATTTGAGGACACAGCCAAAAGATACCATCTATGAACCAGAAAGCAGAACCTTACCAGGCACAGAATCTGTCAGATCAGATGTTAGACTTTCCAGTCTCCAGAACTATGATAAATAAATTTATATTTTGGGAAAGTGACCCAGTCTATAGTGTTTTGTTATAGGAGCCCAAAGGAACTAAGATGACAACATATTGAAAATGTTAAGGGAAGTTTTAAAAATATGAATTTCTATGGAAAAGAGGCTTTGTAGGTGAAAGAATACTGAATCTGGAATAAAAATTCCAACTTTGCAACTTACCTACAGATAGTATGATCTTAGGCAAGTCCCTTGGCCTCCCTAAGCCCATCTTTGTAGAATTGTCCTACAGAGCCATACTGGATGTGCAAAGATCAATTAAGATAATGTACAGTCTTGCATCACATAACGACAGCAATACATTCTGAAAAATGCATCCTAAGATGACTTTATCTTTGTGCAAACATCATAGATTGTACTTATTACAAACCTAGATGGTATAGCCTACTTCACAGCTAGGCCAAATGGTATAGCCTATTGCTCCTAGGTTACAAACCTGTACAGCTGTGAAGGATACTGAATACTGGAGGCAATTGTAACATAAGTAGTTACATGTCTAAACATATCCAAACATAGAAAAAGTACAGTAAAAAATATGGTGTAAAAGGAAAAACCTTGTACAGGGCACTTAGCATGAATGGAGCTTGCAGGACTGGAAGTTGCTCTGCGTGAGATGATGAGTAGTAAGGAACTATGAGGGCCTAGGGCATTACTGTACACTACCGTAGACTTCATAAACACTGTACACCCAGGATACACTAAATTCGTAAAAAACTTTCTTCAAAAATAAATTAACCTTAGTTTACTGTAACTTTTTTACTTTATAAACTTTAAAAATTTAAAAAACTTTTGGCTCTTTTGTAATAACACTTAGCTTTAAACACAAACACATTGTACAACTGTACAAAAATTCTTTATATTCTTATTCTGTAAGCTTTTTTCCTGTTAAAATGTGTTGTTGGTTTTTTTGAACTTTTAGTTAAAATGAAGACACACACACACACACACACACACACACATATATTAGTCTAGGCCGACACAGGGTCAGAATCATCAATATCATTGTCTTCTACCTTCACATCTTGTCCCACTGGAAGGTCTTCAGGGGCAGTAACATCCATGGAGCTGTCATCTATGATGATAACGCCTTCCTCTCCATAGCTCCTGAAGGACCTGCCTAAGGCTGTTTTACAGTTAACACTTTCTTAAAAGTCAAAGGAGTAGACTCTAAAAAAATGACAAAAGTGTATTCTAGTAAATATTAGGTGATGGGAATTTTTTAGCTCCATTGTAATCTTATGAGACAACCACCGTATATGTGGGCCATCATTGGATGAAACATCATTATGCGGTGCATGAGTGTATGTGACACTGAAATAATCTAAAGAGCCCAGTGCAGTGCTTTATCAGTCAATATACACGAGCAATTGACCTTAACATTTTTCATTGAGATATAATTTACATTGACAATGGACCAATTTTAAGGTACAGTTCAATGTGTTTTGACAAATGTATGTAGCCTTATAACCGACACCACAATGAAAATTATAGAAAATTGCCACCACTTCAAAATATTCTATTGTATCGCATTGCAATCTCCTCCCTACTCCCGCTTTTATTTTTTGTAGAATTTTTTATGTAGTCATGCGCCATCTGAAGACATTTCAGTCAAGGATGGGCCACCTCTATGACAGATTATAATGGAGCTGAAACATTTCTATCACTTAGTGTTTACTGTACTTTTTGTCATTATTTTAGAGTATACTCCTTTTATTTATTAAAAGAAAACACCCACATTCACTGTCAAATAGCCTCAGGCAAGTCCTTCATGAGACATTCCATAAGAAGGCATTATTATCATAGGAGATGACAGCTCCCTGCATGTTTTTGCCCCTGAAAATCTTCCAGTGGGATGAGATGTAGAGGTGGAAGACAGGGATATTGATGATCCTGACTCTGTGTTGGCCTAAACTAATGTGTATATTTGTGTTTTTGTCAAAAAAGTAAAAAAATAAAAATAGAAAAAACCTTATAGAATAAGAATATAAAGAAAAAATATTTTCACACAGCTGTACAATGTGTTTATGTTTAAAGCTAAATATTTTTACAAAAGAGTAAAAAAGTTAAAAAATATTTTAAGCTTATAAAGTAAAAATGTTGAAGTAAGCTAAGGTTAATTTATTATTGAAGAAAGAAAGATTTTTAAAATAAATTTAGTGTATCCTAAGTGTACAGTGTTCATAAAGTCTACAGTAGTATACAGTAATGTCCTAGGCCCTCACATTCACTCATGATGTACTCACTGACTCACCCAGAGCATCTTCTGGTCCTGCAAGCTCCATTCACGGTAAGTATGCTATACAGGTGTATTATTTTTTTTTTCTTTTACATCAAATTTTTACTGTACCTTTTCTATGTTTGGATATGTTTAGATATGCAAATACTTATTATGTTACAATTGCCTCCAGTATTCAGTATGGTAATATGCTGTACAGGCTTGTAACCTAGGAGCAATAGGCTATACCATTTGGCCTAGGTGTGTAGCAGGCTATACCACCTAGGTTTGTGTAAGTGCACTCTATGATGTTCACACAATGACAAAATCATCAGTATGGAATGCATGACTGTAAATGGAATCATGCAGTGTGTAGTTGTTTGTATCTAGCTTCTTTCACTTGGCACAGTGCTTCTGATAGTCAGCCATGATGTTGCCAGTATCAGTAAGTTCATTTTTTGTTGCTGAGAAGTATTTCATTAGGTAGATACGTAATATTTTGTTTTTCCATTCACCAGTTGATAGACATTTGTGTGATTTCTAGTTTTTGGCTATCATGAACAAATTACTATAATTGTTTCAGGATACGTCTTTGTATGGATATGTGTTTTCATTTTATTAAGTACGAAAAGTGGGATGCTGAGTTGTCTGGTAAGTCTGTGTTTAATTTTACAAGAAACTTCTAAACTACTTTCTAAAATGGCCACACCATTTTGCATTTCCACTAGCCACATATGAAATTTCCAGTTGCCAACATCCTTGGCAACACTCGGTGTTATCAGTATTTGTAATTTTAGTTAATCTAGTAGATAGGAAGTAACATCTTATTGTGCTTTTAATGTACATTTCTCTAATGATAAGTGATGTTCAGCATCTTTTCATATAATTGTTTCTTTGGTGAAGAATCTGTTTAAATCTTTTGCCTATTTGTAAAATGGATTTGTTGTTTCCTTATATTGAGGTATAAGAGTTCTTCTTATATTCTAGGTAAATTCTGGGTAAATGTTCTTTAGATATGTAAATGGAGATTTTACAATACAATTTCCTGGTCTGTGGCTTGCCTTTTTTATTTTCTTTTGAAGTGTAAACAGTGTTTTTTGAATTGTGAAGTTTTAGTTGTAGTTATACCACAGAGGCATGATGGATTCCCTCCCCAGGTTTGGTTTAGATGTTGAGACTGTTGATACCACAAATGCACGAAGAATATATGAAAAAGTTATGGGTCGTAGAATGAGACTTTCTTGGGAGAGCAGGGCAGGCTCCTAAGCAGGTTTAAAAATGGCTTGAAAGAAAGCAAGAAAAGAGATTGGCTTGGCTTTTACTGTGATTAGGGAATGAGGTTGGGGTGAGAGTTCCTGTGCATGAGAGCCAGGGCTTGCATATTTTGAACTTCCCGTTGGCAACAAAGGTAGGTGCACCTGGGTTTTCTTATCAGCTAGCCCAGATGTGGGGCAGAGGGGAAGGGGAAGTGGTGGGGCTTGAAAGATGTGTCAGCAGTGAAAATCAAGCATCTAAATGGAGTCAGGCTCTTTATTATACTTTTGATTTTTTAAAATTTATCATACTTTTGTGTGGTTCATTATTTTTGTGTGTTCTATCTAAGAAATATTTTCCTAACTAAAATAAAATAATTTTCCCTATTGTTTTCTTCTGGTAGTTTTATAGCTTTAGATATTACAGTTAAGTCTTTGATCCATTTTGAGTTAGTTTTTGTATATGGCATGAGGTATGAGTCTAAGTGTTTTTCCTCATATGGATGATCAATTTTTTCAGGACCATTTATTGAAAAAGACTACCTTTTCCCACATTGAATTTTCTTGACACCTTTATTGAAAATTAGTTGGCTATAGATATGAAGATCAATTTCTGGACTGTCTATCTCATTGATCTATACGTTTATATTCACACCAATACCACACCATTTTTACTACTGTAGCGTATGTGTTGTGTAATTTTATTTTTTAGATGGAATCTCACTATGTTGCCTGGGTTGGCATTGAACTTGTGGGCTTAAGCAATCCTCCTGCCTCTGCATCTCAAGTGTCCAGGACTACAGGTCCACACCACTGTGCCCAGCTATATAGTTTTATAACATGTCTTGAAAATGGTTGTCATAATCCTCCAAATTTGTTCTTCTTTCCAGAATAATTTAACTTTCTACATCTTATTTTGCATTTCTGTATGTGCTTTAAAATCAGCTCTTCAGATTCTACAAAGGTACCTCCTGGGGTTTGATTGAAATTGCATTGAATCTATAGATTAATTTCAGGAGATCTGACATCTTAACGACATAGTGTCTTCTGATAAATGAACACAGTTCATCTCTCCATTTATTTAGGTCCACTTTTAATTTCTCTCAAAAAATGTATTATAATTTTCAGTGTACAAGTTTTACATACTTTGCATTTTTTCCATATATATATGTATTTTGAGCTGCAGTGCAGTGGTGCCACGTTGACTCACTGTAGCCTTGACTTCCTAGGCTCCCAAGTAGCTGGGACTATAGGCACATGCTACCATACCTGGCTAATTTTTGTATTTTTTGTAGAGCTCACATTTCACCATGCCCAGGCTGGTCTCAAACTCCTGGCTCAAGCAATCTACCCACCTTGCCCTCTCCAAGTAGTGGGATTACAGACATGAGCTACCACACCTGGCCAGAGTTTTATATTTTGATGTTTTGTACTTGTATTTTTTTTTCAATTTCAAATTTCAAATTGTGGAACTTTTGCTTCCATCCGAAGTGGAGTAAACAGGGATTGGATCTATCCCCTCAATTGAAACAGTTAAAAAGCTGAACAGAATATATAAAACAATGAATTTCAAGTCATGGGACATCAGGCATTGAAAGACGGTGATTTCTGAGTAATGCAGCACAATGAGGAGAGGCCAGCTCATCACCAGGTAATGGCAGAGGGAGCAACAACCCAGGCAGGGCCCAGTAGTTGCCCTGAGTTGAGTAAATAGAGATGGGAGTTCAGGGAATTCCGCTGGGTATAGAGGTGTGTGTGTGTAGTCCCAGCTACTCGGGAGGCTGAGACAGGAGAATCACTTGAGCCAGGGAAAGAGAGGCTGCAGTGAGCTGAGATTGCTCCACTGCACTCCAGCCTAGGCGACAGATCGAGACTCTGTCTCAAAAAATAAATAAATAAACTACATAAAATAAAAAAAATTGCAAAAATAGTAAATTTGAAAATATAGCAACCACCCAAAATGAAACTCAGAGATGAAAACTTACTGAAAAACTAAAAAGAATAGAGCATCAGTGAGCTACGAGACAACTTTGAGTCTTAATGGGGTGGGAAAAGGGTATAGAGGGAAAACAGGGAGGGATTACCAAGGGGCACAAGAAAACTTTTAAGGATAATGGGTATGTCCATTTTTTTATTACGGTGATGGCTTAATGGGTGTGCATATATATGTGTGTGTGTATGTATATATATGTATATACACATATGCTAACACCAAATCGTATGCTTTATGTACAGTTTATTATTTGTCAATTATATCTTAATAAAGCTGTTTAAAGGTTCCAATTATTTGATGACAGTATGTAGAAATACAGTTGATTTTTATGTACCAATTCTGTATCCTGCATCTTTGCTAAACTCACTTGTTCTAATAATCCTTGTTATTGCTACTATTGTTGTTGTGATTAAAATCAACACTATCAATGAGATAATCATTATCTCATTATCAATGAGATTTTAATGCAGGTGTTAGGGCTTTACAAACTGTGAAGCACTCTATGAGTTATTTTATTAACTACAATAGAAAAATCAAACTTTTATTCTTTTAGGCTCCTATGCAGAGGGTGTTTCTCTGTAGAAGAAGGCCCAGATAAACTGGGATCCTAGCCATCACATGAGAACAGTATGCACATATGACTCTAACCTACTCATGGGCCAAGCTGCCATCCTTCTCTAACAATTGCAGGAAATGGACTCAGATCCCTTTTCCTTAGAGCTCGTGTGCCAGCTCCCCTACTGGGGAAGCCCCTGCATCCTGTCTGCTCAGTATTTGATGCTTGGTAATAACAGGCCTTCATATTCCAAGAGCTGGGAGCTGCTCAGGACAGAGGTATTTATAGGTTCCCTGGAAATGCCTGCTGAAGGTACCCTGGAGGCTGACTGGAGAGCTTTCCCTTGCAGCGCTGCTCAGCTCCTGGGCTGTTGTCAGTGCCAGCAGAGCAGGGTAGAGAGTCTTCTACAGAACCAGGCTCACTTTCCTGGCTTGCTGTCCATATGCCTTTCTACAAAAGACCCTCTTAACCCACTGGCCCTGTCACCTCAAAGCTATAGTCCTATGTAACGGGAATTAGTGTTAGGATAACAGATTTCATTTACCTTTTACGAGGAATTAATTATTCAGTGTTGGTAAATTTATTAAGAATTCTCCATGGGCTGCCAAGAACAGAAGAGCATTAGACTAGAGAGCAAATTAGATGTGCTGAAATCCATGTATTTATATTCTATTGTTTTCTTAAAGTCATGAACAAATATTATTTCATATGGACATCACATTTATTTAGTCCTGTCAAACATTTGATGTATATTTTTGGTACATTTGAGTTTTTCCTTGTTTCTGTAGATAGCAATGTGACAAGCTAGGCTTCCAGCTATTCCTCAGGGGCCTTAGCTGAAATCGCAGCCCTGAGTTTTCCTCTTATGGAAGTCATCTTTGCTCCAAATGTCTTCTTGAGCAACACAGAGAGTTTAGCAATGGGTGAACTCATTTTCTCCAAGTTCAAAAATTATTCAGATGTGAAGATTTTTGAAATTTAAGGGGATTCTTGGTTTCTACATTAGGTCACCCATGACACAGTGCAACTTCTGTTTTAAGTGGGATAAAATGCTTTAAAGAAGCTTCTTGAAAGGCCTCAGAAGATTTTGTGGACATTGAATAGTTTTTAGAGAACATTTTGATGGTTTAATTATAAGAAAATGGAAAACATGCAGATCAAATTGACTCTAAAATACACATGGTTTTAAAAATTAAAGGCAAATAATTCTGACAAAACACATTTTTCGAGTCTAAAACACATGAACGAAATCAGGAGGACTGAGGAATTCAGGTTATATTAACAGCAGTTGGACTGATGAGATCTGCCATACAGAACCCCGAGGAGACCATGGGCTGCTTCCCTGTGTTGCCTCAGACCTCATCACCTGGGATCCTGTTTCTCACCTCAGTTTTTACAATTTTATCCTTTTAAGTGAATAAAATAATACATCTTTCTCCTTGTCAAGTTTTTGTATTTTTTTCTTAGATTCTAAAGAAAATTACATGTTCTTTGAATTCCTTACACATATAAAGTTTGTTCCCAAGTGGATTACGTTCTTGTCTGAAGGAATTTGATGACTTTTACTCTGTTTGGCTTCCTAATTGTCAGAGAACTGGGTGCACCTATGAGTCATGTAATTGAGAAATCCCAATATTTGTAGCCCCACGACACTGTGGTGTTTAATCATTTTTAGCTGCAGAAACTTTTCTACAAATAGTAGATGTATTAAAAGGCACTTGCCCTGGTAGGGCTGGGAAGGTGTCCCCTCCTCTCCTAGTGATAGTCCTTCTGTTGCGCACAGTTTAGGGCTACTCAAAAGATAACAGATTTGCTTGAGGTGCCTTGTTTCTGTGTGTTTAGTAAGTTTTATGCATGTACTTGTCACTGTATTTGAAAATTATTTTGTGGGAGTCTTTCGGGCCTATCATGAAGGTGCCTTTCTCCAGAGAAGTTTTGCTACTGCCTGGCACTTGTGAGCATTACTAATCCTCGACCACCTTAAACAAGTTCAGGAGTTGAGGCTCCCTGGAAGCTCCAGGCAATACAAACCCAGGTGCAAATTCACATCAGGGCTGGCCTGTGGCTATAAAGTCTCAGAGATGGAAACTTTTTCTTTCTTTTTCCCCCACTTTCCTTCCTTTCTCTACCTCTGGATGTATTAGAGGCTAATTGACTTACGGTTGATACTTATTCTGAGGGTGTAGTCTTTGGGCCCCATTTAATGTGAGGAAGGACTTTTTTCTCAGACTTCCTTCTTGCATTGGCCCTGAGCCTTAACTTCTGCCCACCTCTGCATAAGACCAACAAAGTTCAGCAAATGTCTTCTGGATAAAAGTGTCTGTGGTGCTCAGGTCTTGCTTTCCTCTCTTGCTTCCCTCTTTCTCTTAGGTTTAGGCCTGGTAGTTGCTTACAGCTTTGTCAGCTTACTGACATTTTGTGAAACTTTTACATTAACGTTTTATTATATCTATTTAGTTGTTTTCTGCAGGAGATTTCATCTGAGAAAACCTGTCTCACCATCTCTGAAAACAGAACTTCTCTAGATATCAAACTGAGTTGAGAGTTCCCAAACATCTGATAGTCAACTAAATCTTACTGCAAGGGCCTACGTTAAATCAGGGCTTTCAGATTTAGAATAAGGAGATCATTTTCTGCTTCTCCTATGCTGGTTGACAATGTATGTTCCACCATTTTTCATTAATAAAATTCTACATTAGAAATTTTATAAGAATCCTGTTTTATCTCAGCCCTATATTAGGCAGTACATGTGATGGTATAAAATGTGATTTATTTCCATATAATTCTAAGGAATTTGGGATGCTGTTTATTTTAAAGAATAAATTTAATTGGCCTTTATCTTTAGGAAATAAACATTTTTAAAGTGAATGATATGATGTCATTAATTTATCCTGAGCAGAAAACTAACTCTAAGTTGAGGACAATAGTGTCAACTCTTCCAACACAGAATTTCCCCCACTGTGCCCCAGTTGGTATTAAACAAGCTTCCGTGCTCCACCTCTCTCATCAACAGAGTCCACCCTGCTGTAGAATGATTGTGGGCTCAAGCTCACAGCCAGCCATTTAAACCTCCAGCATTAAAGGGGATTCCAGGAAGTAAAATCAAAATGCTGAAAACAGAACATGGGCACTTGTATGGTATCTTTCTGGAAACAAGGAGGGTATACTTGAAGAACTGTGACTAGCAGCCTCAAAGAAAGGAAAATTTGAGGAGAAAAAGAATAATTTCCTGCACCCAATGACTCTGTTTCTGACAATGGGCCTTCTCATGGGCTAATCTCTATGCATGGGCCTCAAAGAGCAGTCACAGGCCTGGAAAGCAAAGAAGTGCTTTGTGATAGGTGCTCAGTGGGATTTGTTCAAATGAATGAAGGCATGAGTGAAGAAATAAATGAATAGAATGCCCTTTCCTTCCAGACTAGTAATCTTTCTTCTGCTCATCAGAGAGCAATTGTCTCCATGTTGCTTTCTAAAGTGCTTCTTGGCTTACTGGAAATACGTTATTCTTTCTTCACAATTCATACCCTGCAGTGGTATTTTTCAAAGTGTGGCCCACACACCATCTACATTCAAATTACCTGAGGTGTTGGTGAAAACTACAAGTTTCTAGGCCCTATTCTACACCTACCAAATCAGCATCTCTGGGGATGGGCTCAGGAATCTGCACTTTTAACACACCCCATGTGATTCTGTTTTACGAAGGAGTTTGAGGAGCGTTGCATTCTGTGAACATTATCATTACCATCAGTAAACATTTGTGAAGCAACCACTATGTTCATTGCAAATTTTAGTCTTCACTGTATGAAAATCTGTAGGAAGTCTGTAATCTATTTTATCATGTTGTTTGATGCTTTCTAATGTTGAATGCATCTGTTTGCCTTATTATCACAATCATCTTTATGAAAAACATTCATACACATCCTGTATCATGATGAGATGATGAGTTTCCTATAGAATGAGAAAAACAGGTAGAAATATTTCCCTCTAAACTCTAGACAGAAAATCTGAAATATGACAGTACCATTGAGGATGTAAAGCTTAGAACCTAGCTAAAGAGTTAAGGGAGTAGGGAATTGTTCCTTTCAGTTTTCTGTAGTTTGGAAGTTCCTTCAGTCCTGAAATAGTAATTTGTTTAAGCAAGTTTGTCTTATCTTTGTCCAATATGACTTCACATAATAAAATGAAATTCCTTTTATGAATTCTAATCAGAATTCCTTTTACAAATTGACACAAGTTAAGTCCAGACTATTTGGCTTGACTAATTCTCTTTGGTAAGAAAAGTCTCTTGGGTGTAAAAGAAGTTTTTTTTTAAAGAAGAAAAAAAATCTCTTGAAATAGGTTCATGTTCTTAAAAAGTAAGCTTGCATAAAGACTGTTCTTGTTGCCAAGTTCAAGAGATTTCTAATGCAATGTAAAGGATTAAGTGACACACTGAAGAGAGATTTGAAAAGTTAACTATGCTGCATGTGAACAGAAAGCCTTTCACGTCTGTACATAACATCCTTGCACGAAAGAAACGTGGATTAAAACCACTGTGACTAGAGGGCGGAGCAAGATGGCCGAATAGGAACAGCTCCAGTCTCCAACTCCCAGCGCGAGCGACACAGAAGAACGGTGATTTCTGCATTTTCAACTGAGGTACTGGGGTCATCTCACTAGGGAGTGCCGGACAATCGGTGCTGGTCAGCTGCTGCAGCCTGACCAGCGAGAGCTGAAGCAGGGCGAGGCATCGCCTCACCTGGAAGCGCAAGGGGGAAGGGGATCCGTTTTCCTAGCCAGGGGAACTGAGACACACAACACCTGGAAAATCGGGTAACTCCCACCCCAATACTGCGCTGTAAGCATACAGGCACACCAGGAGAATATATCCCA
>NW_016804432.1:4316408-4350997 GCF_001698545.2 Rhinopithecus bieti | reverse complement strand
TAAAGTATAATAAAAAAAAAAAAAAAAAAAACCACTGTGACTTAACATAGTACACACTTTGTTGCAGACAATAAGTAGGTAATTAATCAGTTCTCTGCTGTATTTTCAGTCTCATGTTTACAGTAATAAAAACATAAAGCAGTACTCTTGCAGACACTGGCAAAGAAGCATATTGTGATGGATTTACTATTTCCTTTGTATAGGCCTTAGATCGGAAATCAGCTGAACTTGTAGATTTTAAGTTCTCATTCGTCATATGAGGGGCTGGCCTGCCAATGCAAGGCATGTTGCTGCACAAACATAAGATCTCCAGGAAAACAGCACTCTGATGTGGGCACACGCAGCCTGAGCTGGGAAAATGCTTTAAGCATGCCTTGCCAAGGAAAATGGGCAATTAAAAGAAAGGCTGTCAGGATCCTAGTGAAAAAGAGGCCATAGAGACATCAACCATCCTGGATGACCTGAGGTTCCACCACTATTAAGTGAGAAACACTGTAGCTTCCCCAAAGGTTGGTACTATAAAGGAGAGTTCACTAGACTTCTAAAGATAAGGGACAATTTTATAAGACAGAACTGAAAGGACTCAAATAAAATATAACGACCTTTAATTTATAAAGGCACTGGTGGATCATTGCCTGGTGTCACCCAGAATCTTGTACCCAGTTATGAGGAATAAGTTCAATTGTTCAAAAAGAAAATATTTTTTAAAAATTGGTTGTTTTAGTGATCATTTAATAATTGTTCATTGCAATAGTTAGAAAGAAATCAGTTTAACTTTAACTCTCAGGTCTCCAAAAGGAAATAGAAATTAGCTTTATAATTATTTTACATGAAACCTCTAGAGCAATTTATATGCACTGCACATTTGAAACAAGGAAGGAAAAATCTAAGGCATTTCCTGCTGCAAGATTCAATTGTATGAAGGCAAAAGGGGCCAGGAGTAATGTATTGCCCAAATGAGCATAGGGTGTATATACTCAAATCAACTAAGGGTTTATAGGAGCTGGATTTCATTGATTAGGACTATTCTCTCTCCTGAAAGCATCTGATGGGTAGAAAGTTTAAAAATAAAAAAGTCTACTTGTTAGCTTGATTCAGCTTTGTGAGTATTGCTGATAATTCATCAACAAAACACATAATCAACCTCATTTGTAGAAAAGGGCAGGAGGAGAATCCTCAAATGGGGAAAAACAAATTCCATCATAGATTCAAAAAGCCCAAATAGGTTTTGTGTTCTTTTCCCTTTTATCTTTTTCTCTTAGTCCATCTTATGTAAAGATGCTGCCCCTAGCTTATGTCTTTGATATTCTCTGTCATCCAGTGGAATTTGTGCTGTGTCTTAAGAGCTCTTCTGAACCGTAAGTAGTGTATTAATTAATTATTGAGCAAGTGAAACAAATTGCACATCAGTGTATTTTATAATTATTCTCCAGTTAGATTTGGTTTATTGAGTTACAGGAGGAGGAGAATGGGATTTCTGGTTAGACTAGAGGGAACAGCATGCAGGGTTATGTTTTGAATTGGGAAACATTTTGAGCTTTCTTATTAAATAAAATCAGTCATTATATGTATCCACAGCAGCTGGAAGAGTGTAGAGAGAATGTTATTCCAAGAATCAGATGCCATGTTCCTTCTTTGCAGGATTTCCCCAACTTTTGGAAAGGCTGCAGCTCATATGCAAGTGCAAAATGCTGTCTGGAGAAGATATGCTGGAAAGGGAAAGAGAAGGAGTTGACATGTTATTGGCATGGGGTCAATAACGCAAAGGGTCAGAAATTTAGAGTATTTCAGATGGAAGAACAATTTTGGATCTTGGATATCAAGGAAGAGAAACAGAAATCACAGCAGACATCACATTCAAATGGTCATATGCCATAGAGATACCATTTGAGAAAAAAATTTCTTGTACCCACTTCTGTTACTGCTAGTACATGTTTAGTGTGTGTATTCCTGAAATATTTGGTTACGAGCTTTGGACTGTTTTCCTTTGTAAGCTTTTCTCTCCTACATTAGGGATCCTCAACCAAGGTCCTCCACACTTGTCAACATTCTATACGATCTGACCACTATCCCCTTTCAAATGTTACCCTTCCTGTGTTGCCTCCAGAAACCTCTGCACAGCCATCCATGCTGCTTCATCTTCTGAACACTTGTCATGCCTTCCTGCCTTGTTCGGAGCATAACTCAGTCTCTACTTGATCCTCTTATCCATTTCCAGATTCTACCCAGCCTTCAATGTCCGGCACAAATACTTCCTCCCTTAGGAAGCTCCCCCTGCTTTCTCTACCCTGAGAACCCATGGTGCTTCTTTCTGAATCATTAGCTTGGCAACTTACTACATGCCATCATATATATTATTGCTTATATTGTTATTAACATTTTGAGGTGCTATGTCTTATCTTTCTTATGTGGCTGTTTGTCCTTTGAGAGCAGCAGCTGGGTCTTCTATCTTTATACTCTCCACAGGCTCTAGGACAGTACCTGATACACAGTTGGAGCTCGATGTACAATGGTAAATTTGTAAACCACAAAAACAAATTCTAACTTCTAAGAAACATTTCTTCCATTCCTTGCAATTTCTTCTTCCCAATAATATTAGATTTATTAAACCTATTTTTTTTTTTTTTTTTTTGAGACGAAGTCTTGCTCTGTCGCCCAGGCTAGAGTTCAGTGGCATGATCTCTGTTAACTGCAAGCTCTGCCTCCCGGGTTCACACCATTCTCCTGTCTCAGCCTCCTGAGTAGCTGGGACTACAGGCGCCCACCACCACATCCAGCTATTTTTTTTGTATTTTTAGTAGAGATGAGGTTTCACCGTGTTAGCCAGGATGGTCTCAATCTCCTGACCTCGTGATCTGCCCACCTCGGCCTCCCAAAGTGCTGGGATTACAGGTGTGAGCCACTGCGCCCGGCCGAAACCTAATTTTTAAATTTGTTAGTGCTTAATTAAAAAAACTAATAAATTATTAGCTTTTAAAAATATTTAATTACTGCGAAGGAGGGAAGGAGGGCCCAAGGGATGTGAACTACTCTGTTTCTTGGCATAATACTTGTATTTTCTCATAAAATGCAGTAGAATAATATTACCTTAAGGAAATTACTTACCTTCATTAAAATTTGTACTTATTCTTGCTTCCCTCCTTACTATTTGAGAATAACTGATGAACTTGCTACATGACATAAATAATAAAAGGGGGAAGAGAAGATATCACATTGGCTTTCTGGCTCCTTTCATACAAAAATGTCCCAGATTTGACCTCTTTTCTTCAGTTGACACTCACCCATTGCTTCTGCTCTCCTTTCTCAGGTTAGGGCTGGGCAGAAGCCCAATGTGATATTCTGCTAAATCACTGAGCTATTGGAAATGCAGCATGCATCAAGAGGCAGCTAAGTGGTTAATTGCAATTCTTGGACTCAGCCAAACTAAAAGGCAGCTTGTTCACCAAGCCACCCTCCTTTTTCCTTTTTTCTCTGGAGCGATCCCAGCTCTAATTAAAATGTAATATTCTCCTTATGTGATTCCTTGGAAAAGTTTGTGGAATGACCACATAATACAGAGCAGGTTTTCCAGATGTTCCCTGTCTTGGCTGGTATTCTCATGCACAGAATCTCCACCCCCAAATTTCTCTTCTATATACTTACCAGATGACCTTCTCTCCCTCCCACTTCTCCCCTGCTGTCCCTGATATATTGTACATAACTTCCTGAGTCGTATTGTTGTGCCTTCAGTGTATAAGAACCATTACTGAAGTGCAGTGGGCCAAGAAAAAAGTAATACTTGCCTCCAAAGAGCACTTTAATGCTATTTACAATGGAAAAAACAACTTTGAACTGCTTCCAAAATAATAGGCATTAAAATCACTTCTGTTTGCAGTTGAGATGGATTTTGCAGTAACCTTTCCAAACCTGCTTCCTCTGAATGTTTTTCAGTCCAGAGAGTGGCTTTCTCAATGAAAATTTAAAATGGTGCCCACATAAACACTTGACGTACACCGCAAAAGGCAATTTTCCAACACTTACTCAGTTGCTCATGAAACCAGGGTCTGCAGTCACACGATCCCAATGAAGATTGTACAAGCCTAGAGATATTATGAAACACTGTTCCAAGCTATGAATCAATAAAAGTGGCCACGATGGCATAGCCATCAGGTTTAGGCACATGTTCGATAAAGTGATCACTTAACATAGTTCCATGAATTCAATTTCCCACGCCTTTCCCCACACATATTTTCCATCAACCTTATATCCCTTCAGTCTTTTTTTTTTTTTTTTTTTTTTTTTTTTTTTTTTTTTTTTTTTTTTTTTTTTTTGAGACGGAGTCTCGCTCTGTCACCCAGGCTGGAGTGCAGTGGCCAGATCTCAGCTCACTGCAAGCTCCGCCTCCCGGGTTCACGCCATTCTCCTGCCTCAGCCTCCCGAGTAGCTGGGACTACAGGCGCCGCCACCTCGCCCGGCTAGCTTTTTGTATTTTTAGTAGAGACGGGGTTTCACCGTGTTAGCCAGAGATGGTCTCGATTTCCTGATCTCGTGATCCGCCCGTCTCGGCCTCCCAAAGTGCTGGGATTACAGGATTGAGCCACCGCGCCCGGCCCCCTTCAGTCTTTTAATCTGGGTTCATAAAATGTTACAAGGATTTCTCAGCCAGGCATTGCAAAATGGCACTCTGGAAGTGAAATCTGTGTGATTTTTGTTTCATTTTTAATTCGTATAGGTTTTTTTCCCCACAATTTATGAATCCGTACTAATGTTTTAAAATTGTAATATTCCACTCACAAATTTGGATTCCTGGCTTCTTTTGAGATATCATTTTGGTCTAGCACTGGTCTGCTAGCACAAAATTGAAGGGCTGTCCCCTTCACAGGGGCAGGAATCTGCTAATTCTCTGGAGCTTCTGATTCTAGTAATTTTTTCCTTATCACCTCCCTGGCATTGAGTTTAACATTTTGAGTTATAACTTTTTCAGTTTAAATATTTTATAGCCAAAAATTGAGCCAAGCAAGACATTTAAAGCCATATATTCTAAGTTGTTGGGTTTTTTTAATTTAAATTCTGTCTCCATAGTATATTTCTTACTTATCTATATTTTTGACATTGGATTCCCAAGTAAACTCAGGTTCATCACATAGCAAACCTACATGCTATGTTAAGAACAAGGGCTTTGGAGTTATGCAGCCTTGACTACTTTCTAGCTGTGTGGTGCTGGAAAAATTGCTTAAACTCTTTGTATATCCATTTTCTTATCTCTAAAACAGGAATACTCCTTAACTCAGCAATTCTCAACTATAGTGTGCATCCAAATAATCTAGAGCGCTTGTAAAAACATGATTGCTGTTTCCATCCCCAGAGTTTCTGATTCAGTAGGTCTGCGATGGGGTCTAGAAATCTGCATTTCTAACAAGTTCACAGGTTATGTCACTGGTCTAGGGACCACACTTTGAGAACAACTGTGTAACCCGTTGGATGAAAGTTAAACATGATAATTTTGTAAAACACAGGGTGCGGTGAACTAGTCATTTTGACTGCAAGAAAAAGTTATATTTAACTTGTTAGAAGTTCAAAGTTTAACTCTTTATAAAGCCCAGTGAATTATTGCATTTTTATAAATAGTATTGATTAGTGGAGGTTCCACATGTAATTAAATTATTTCATTTCTGCAACCTATATATTTTATAATGAAAAGATAAAACTCACACCTTAACCGTGTTTTGATCTTACTTTGGATCTCTTGCTCTTTCACTGCTATAAGGGGAGAATTAATAGATTTTGTCATAAGACATTGGAAGGAAACATGAGCTAGAAAGGAATCATTTTATATTGCCATGAATAAAATCACATTGCATTCTTCCACTACCCCCTCCGTCCTCCTCCCATACCCTCCTGGAATCTAGACCCAGTGATGGAGGATCACCCTAACAATGCAGCGTTCCCTCTCATCTGCAGGGAACACAAAACAATCCATGGTCCACTGGCTGTCTGCCCCTTCCCTCTCCCTGCATTGCCGCAGTGCTGGGCAATGAGACATGGCATGGCCTCATAGCAGACTCAAGAATCCTGGGAATGAGTTCTACATGGACTTAAAATCATTTAACAGATTTCTTCCTCCTCTCCCTCCCTCCTTCCCTATCTCCCTCCTTTCTTTTTCCTCTTTCCATTTTTCCTATACTTGAACATTAAATATCATAGGGATATAGCATCCATTTTGCAATACTGGCAACTGACACCTCTTTAAAAGCAACTCTAGAACCCAATCCTATTTGCCTGATTCTAAAAAAGAAGTTCTAGCACAGTATTCAGGCATATTCTACTCATAAAAATAGCCCTGGTGCATATGCAACAAACAGAAGCTAAATAATAACACCTGGAGTTGAATGTGTTGTATCTGATTACAAATTTATGGATCCCTAATTTTCAAAAAGCTTAACCAATGCAATGTACTCTACTTCTTCCTGTGGTAGACCACTTGGGATTTCAGTGCCTCTTCATTTGGGAGAAATGGGAGTGAATGTGAACTGCAGGGACTTGTGGAGGTGCTGGGGAAAGCTTACCCTAGTGATAGGCTTGTTGAATAGTAAATTTTGTTACCAAAGAAGAAAGTCTATGGAATCTCTTTTCTGAAGATTCCAGGGAATGTTCTAAATGTTGTTCTACCCAGAGACAGCAGACTGAACTGAATGACCTCTGAAGGATCCTTTCAAGACTGTGATTTTGTGAATGTTTTTGTTATACCAATCCACTCATTGCTTCCTAGAAGCTTATGAAGCTCTACACATTTTCTCCACTGCATAGTTAACCGCCATGCAGTCTTTTATGAGCACTTCTAATAAAATACCCACTCCAGAGAAGCAGAGCCCATCAGAGTCAAAAATGGCTATGACTTAGAGCAACCTTTGAGATAGGAGCTCTCAATTGGTATTTAAATTTAAATACCGCATCATAATTCAGGATGCTAAATCAGTGTGTAAAAAAGGATCAATACACAGTAAAACTACAAGCAAGGCTGGCATAGACCACACAGCTTCTTTTTCCATCTAAACACTCCCAACTTGTCTCCAGATCTCCTTGACACTGCCTCATTTGACATTACTTAGTCCATAAAACTTTACACATTTATAATGGGCAACAATAAGACTGGGCAGTTATTGTGGCATAAAAATAGGAGAAAGAAGTTACCAGACCATCAAATATGGACATCGTTTTCTAGCCAAATGCTTTATTAATGATAAATTAGCAGTCCCAAATTAACACAGATGTGATAAAATATCTACTTCATTGACAGGTTTTTATTATGAACTGTACTTACAGGCTTAAATTGAAAAGACCCATCTCCACAAACCACTTCCACATTTTGAATAATGTTTCACTTGTGATAGGTAAATAGGAAGCATTTTAGGAACATTTCAATAAATCTCATTTGGAGTGAGACTGATTTTTATTAAGTAGACAAATTTGAGTTGGAAGACTTGTAAAAAATAGATCGATTATTTCATGGTGCCATAAGAAAGGAAAACCACAGTAAGTACTTTGCTGCTGACATTTTGAAAATCTTACATCCTATAGCTTGTTTGACTTCATTAGATTATACTAAGTATTAGGAAGGTACAGAGCAATGGTGAAGAAACGAAACTAGAGAAACAAGGATGTACTTGCATAAAAAACTGGAAGGAAAAATGAATTCTTTTCATTGAACCACTATCTATTCCTTTCCATCCTATTTATGAGCCAAGTCAGTCAACAGCTATTTACAAGACATGGAAGCTTAGAATTACATTGCTTTAAAGTATGAGGACTTCAATATTATGGCCTAACAACTAGCCAGTATCTTTTTCAACACAAGAGCAAGCAGTCTGGCAGATCTCTGGAGTTCTAAACCAACAGACCAAGTTCCCCCCTTGGTTGTTTAGGCCTCCATAAAGAAAGAAATGCAATCCAATAATGATGATATTGGCAGTGGAGAAACGCATCCAAACCCCTATTAAAGCTAATTCAGAGAGGCTTCCTGTACCCTGTAATGATATTTCAGGGCATCTTTTTTTGACTTGTGGTGAATTCAAATGTATGTAATGGGTCATAGAATAATAAGATTTTACTGTTCTTGGAATTGGGTTGAAGTATCTTCTTTACCTCCCACCTCCTTCATTCTGTCACATACTCATGCCCTCTCTGCCCTGATCCCAATATGACCTCACAGCACATGTCCCTCAGGACCAATGCACAATGAGGATTCAGCACAGTTTTCACTGCCTTACCTCATTGGAGTCTTTGGATAACCTTCCAGGTATGGTTCTGAACCTTTCCATAAAGCAGTAGCAGCCTTGCAAGAATTTTGCTATGAAAAAAAATAAAATGAACTGGACTTCATGATCAACCAGAAACAAGCGTTAACAGACCTGTTCTCAGACCAAATCAACATCTACCCCTGCCCTGACAACTATAAATTCAGAAGTCGTCACCACATAAAGTGCCTCATGCACAAATACTTGAACTCTGACTTCCTTTCAACAGCCTTAATGGTACTGCTTCCCATATCATTTTAACATGTCCTGGTGTTGTAGTGCCATAAATGACAAGCTCAACTATGATCATGGCTCTAGTTGCCAGGCCTAACTCCACAACACCTCTGTCACGTAACAGGCGACCCTGATGTGGCACATACAAGGGAACTCCACCCCCATAACTCCCAGGGCCTCAACTCTCCCAAGCTTTTTCTTCTTTATTAGAATGCGGAGGCCTACAACCCACTACTGCAAAGTACAGACATGAAAATAATTAACCATCTCTTCTGTTCAGCTATAACTTATATTCCCTCTGAGAAGAAAAAATGGAGAGAGAGAGGAAAAAAAACTCCAGGCCCAGAGACCCACGTTTCATTTGGAACACTAGGGGTTCTTGGTAGAGATCATTAAAGTGTAGTTTGAAATATTTTCCTTTTCTCATCAAATCACTAGCCCTGTAATTGATGTCATAAAAAATATCTGTGTTCTGTTGCAGTGGGTTTCTCAGGTCCCTTCAAGTTATCAATTATTTACATCCCAATGAAATGAAAGGAAGCTGCATTGTAAGGTCCTGAAATGCCACCAAGGAGTCTGAGGGTGGCGTCGTTAATCTTGTGCATTGCACCCATGAAGAGCGCATTATACTCTACTTGGGAAAGTTCATTTCCCCTTCTCTGTCATACATTATCGGTGGATTTTATTGCTTCTCCTCATAAATAGTCTCATTGGGCTTTTTGTTTGTTCATATCCTCCACAATTTATACTCATAAGGATGAGAGGAAAAACACCAGTGCCTTCAGATTCCACAGACCCTTTTCTTTGGGTCTTGTGGGCTTTAGCCATTTCCTCCTCATTCCCATGGCATCCCGGAAGTTTTGTTCACCTACCAATATTCACACAGTCTGAATTTTAGGAAAAATTACATTTGCTAATGGCATAATTTAATTGGTATTAGGATTCATAGCCTTCCATTATTTCTCCTGCTTTAACTTCCCCCTTCCTACACTTTCTTCCCCTATTCACACAACAGAGTAATTCTGGCAAGATGAGATAACACACTGTTACTTTTCCATGGGGGAAGCAACAGAAAACATTTGATGATAAGTCTTAACATCCTAACTTGGCCATTATTCCTTTAGTAAGATGAAAAGGAGTCTTGGCTAGCACACTACCTTTACATATTCTGGTAAAGAAGTTTGTAGGTATTGCTGGTAAAATCTGATACTGCACCTTGTACCAACACATTATTTTCAGGCTTATTTAGTATTGTCCTTTTATAGGCTTCATTGTAACAACTAGAGACAGTTTATGGAATCAGAGTTATATCTAAACTAGAGTGCAATAGGCTTTAGCTTTTCCATCATGGAAAGCGCAGGTCAAAATCAACATGAATCTGTTCCTAATCAGCCTATGTCTCTGATCTACAGACTGTATAAATTTGGTTGTTATCAATGATATGTCATGCAAGTATAAGTAGGGGGTGCTTATGTGGAGAAACCACTAAGAATATTCTAAAAGTTTCAGAAGAAAGGAGCATGAATTTATAAGAAAAAAAAATGGGTACAAGCAAACCCAAGTAACCTTGTGTAGTCTTATCTCTACATGACCTATATTTTCTATTATAGGTCATGATCTCCTTTTAGAGAACAGCAAAGTACCTCTTTCCAGGACTGAGGAGGGCATATATATTCTTGTTCCCCATTTAGTCAAAGGGAATTTTTGAGAATAGGAGGGAGCATGCTGGTTAGACAGGACTGCAGCCATGATTCTTTCTTAATGCTGCAGTTTCATGTTCTATATTTACTATTCCCTAGACATGTAGACATCTAAATTGGCATTAGGAGTGTGGGGAAATTCTGCCAATATCTGGATCCTGAAAACCTCAACAACTTGATTAACTTCAGAGACTTGCAGTCCTACTTGCCAAGTATTATGCCATCCAGAGTTTCACTAATACCCCTAGCAATACAGACAACTAATATTCCTCTCTCCTTGATTTTCTGCAAAGAAAGGACTCTTTAGAACATAAGGGGATATGTTTATTTGATGCAGCTACAAGGAAGGTGAGAGGGACATTTTTGCAAAGTGATAAAAAGCTACTTAAACAATTAGGTGCCTGCGATGAAGACCCCAGCACTTGTGGTCTCAGCTTGGTGCTCCAGCTTCCTGTAGGATGGAGAGGCATCATATGGCTGACAGCTATATGTTTCCTGTCCAGAGGAAGCAAAAGGGAGCCAGGAAAAAAAGACAGTAGGGGAAGGAGCAGGTGGGTAGAGCTAGAGAGGACTTCTAGCTCTCTCTGACCCCAGCCATGATCCGTGCTTGATGGTTCTTTTAACAGAATGTGGTTTTGTTGAGGACAAAGCAAATGCAGCTTAAAGAAGCCCCTGTAGACAATTTCAAAGCTGAAAAAAAAAAATCAGGGTTGCTTATGTGGAGAAATTACTAAGAATGTTCTAAAAATATGGGAAGAGAAGGGCATGAATTTATCAGAAAATGGGTACAGGCAAACCCAAGTCACCTGGTTTAGTCTTAACTCTCCATTATCTGTCTTTTCTATTATAGGCTAGGATAAATGATTTCATCTATGTCAAGCTTAATGTTTTTCTTTTCTTTTTTATTTGTTTTATTTTGTTTTGTTTTGTTTTGTTTTGTTTTTGGAGTTTCGCTCTTGTCGCCCAGGCTGGAGTGCAATGGCGGGATCTTGGCTCACTGCAACCTCCGCCTTCCGGGTTCAAGTGATTCTCCTGTTTCAGCCTCTCAAGCAGCTGAGATTACATGCATCTGCCACTACACCTGGCTAATTTTGTACTTTTAGTAGAGATGGGTTTCATCATGTTGGCCAGGCTGGTGTTAAACTCCTGACCTCAGGTGATCCACCTGCCTCGACCTCCCCAAAGTGTTGGGATTACAGGCGTGAGCCACCGCGCCCGGCAGAGCTTAATGTTTTTCAAAGCATGTTTCACGTGGGTTTTGTTGGCTGTTCCTCGAGTAAGTAGGTCTGGCTGCTGTCCTGCTTCCAGGTTTAAGGCTTGGAGGGGTAAGTGAAGGCTCGCCTGGTGTCCAGCAGTCTGGAGCAGGAAGGACATCACTTAGCTTCTGTTTATGGTTTCTCCCCTACTCAGCTCCCCTAGAGTGCAGCCTCTGTCTCAGAGACTCCTTCACCCTTCTATTACTCGGCAGGGCACAGTGCTGTTCCCCTTTCTCAGTGGCAGCTCTGTAAACACTGATTGATTAATTAATTGGCAACAGTGATAATGACTGCTCTCAAGTACCTACAACAAAAGTTGTTGTTTTCTTCAGGGATCTGCGCAGAACTGATGTACCTAGGGTTGGCATTAGAAAAATAATGAAGAATATCAGCGGATATTACTGACTGAGGAAGCAGGCGCCAATTTAGCTCTAGACACCACACTGAGATTCACACAATTAGAAGTTTACAGTCAACTGTTGGATGATACAGTCCATTAATCTTTCTAACAGTTACATGGTTCCATTTGGACCAGGCTCAACTCTTACAAAACGCAGACTCATTACACTGACTCAGACGGGAGCCGGGAGAACATGTTCAAGGGCAGCACCACCATTGGCACACATACTTGAGGAACTATTTTGGCATCTTAAATGTGAAGTGGAAGTTAGGCAGATTCTCCGGAAAGTCAGTCCTTGCTTTTGCTTATCTAGTCCTTTGCTCCTCTGTCCTGTTTGTCTTGTCCACTTGGGCTGGGAATTCAAATACAAAGAAAAGGAGAGCATCTGTAATCATCTGCTCAGAGAACATGGCCAGGGAGTTTTACCAAAGTAGATTTAAGAACAAACTCATCCTGTTTGGGAGGCAGTGGAATAGGCAGCCAGTGTAAATATAGCAACTCAAAGGATGAAGTAGGTAATTTGACCTCTCGAATACCCTTTGGAGCTTGAATATCCAGTCGGATTATACTGAACAAATGAGCACACAGTTCTCAAATCTATGGCCTTAGAATGATGGGGAGAACGCTGTTTCACCTATGTCCTTTCTATTACAGAGACATGCCTCTTGGCATTACGAGCTTGGTGAACGTAATTTCATTACATCTGTATCGCCACTTTTTCAGCTGAGAAACGATGTCTTAGAAAAGTAAAATGACTCACCCAAAGTTACGCAGCTGTGAAGTGAGCAGGCAAGCATATGTAAATGGACCCCAGGCTTATTGAGGCCATACTCTGAAATCTACCTTGGCATTACCAGAGGGAGAGACTATACTTTTAGCTTTTGTTAATAATTTTAACTCCAAAGAGGAGGAAAATGAAGGGTAAAATATGAGGAAGTTGGGAGAGAGAAATGTAGAAATGATGTTGACTTCACCTACATCACCATTGGCCTAAACTGGCTGTGCAGTCAGAGGAAGGGGGCATTTGGATGTGGTTCTATGATGCTTGGGAATGAGAATTAAGATTTATTTGAGATCAGTTAACAAGTGGGCATCCTAATAACTGCTTAAAAATGCACGTGAGGCTGGAAAACATGCAGGCTCTGGAGGAGAATATAGAAACGCTGCAAGACTGTCAGTTCTAAGCATTATTACCATGCTGCAGTGGTTTCCAATGACTATATAGTTCTGATGCATGTGGCATGGGTCTTTCCACTTAAAACCACTTTCAGGATCTTTTACACACTCTCCTTGTGTTTTCATAAACTATAACCACTGTAATCGATATAATCAATATTTCCTACCAATAGAGTCTGCTCGTTGAGCACTGAGCCGGTTCTGAAAAGATGGTTCCTGGAATCCTAACAATGATGAAGTCATCTTGATCATCTGCATATGGATTGTCTATGGCCAATTTTTTAATGCCATTCTGATTTCTCACAGCCCACAAGGTCCTTCTAAGCCAGCTCCTTTTACACTCTGTCACTGGGAGCAAGGGAGGGCACATTAATTTTAATATTGGCTTTAGTCAGACCTCATTAGGAAGGTCAATATACTGCCATAATCTCACTAAATAATATGTTTAAAACACTAAATAAATAACACTTACGTTATCCATAGTTTTGGAACATCAAGGCAGCTTTTATTCTTCCAGTATCACAGCTTATTTAAGACTGCAAAGGAGTTTTAAGCACATTACTTTTGGCTTCTCTCCAACAATGTTGCAATATGATATTTAGAGCTTGTGTATCAAGAGACAAACATGTATGGCCAGGTGTGGTTTGACATAAAAATTTCTGGGAGACAGTTGGTCTCTGTGTATGATAAATGATCAAAAATCCCATTCATTTCTAAGGTCTGTGCTTTAAAAAGAAAGGTAAATATACCAAAGGCTTCCTTTTCTTTGGTCAGCATTTATCTTCTCAAGTGTGGAGGTCCATTTGATTAATGTCTAGTCATTTAAGGAAAAAGATGTCTTCTTTAAATTGCATGAAATATGAAATGATTAGGTCATGCTTCTGGGGAGTTTTTATGTTCAATTACTTAAACTTTTAAAACTTTTTTTTTTTAAGTTTTGTGTTGTGTGCTCCAAGGAGACTCTCTCATCCCCTGCATAACTCAATAGATGGGGCAGGCTGGGCATGGTGGCTCTTGCCTGTAATCCCAGGACTTTGGGAGGCTGAAGCAGGAGGATTACTCGAGTCCAGAAGTTTGAGACCAGACCTGGCAACATAGTGAGACCTCATCTCTACCAAAAAAAAGAAAAAAAAAAAATTAGCCAGGTGTGGTGGTGTATGCTTGTAGTCCCAGCTAATTGTGAGTCTAAGGTGAGAAGATCACTTGAGCCTAGGAGGTTGAGGCTGCAGTTAGCCATGGTTGTACCACTGCACTCCAGCCTGTAGAACCGAGCGAGACCTTGTTTAAAAAAAAAAAAAAAAAAAGATGGGGCTATTTTCTGATGTGATCCTTCTTTAGCAGGAGTCTTCATCTGCTGGCAGTGATGGCTTTGAATTCTGGCTGTGCCTGAGTACTAGTAGGTAGTGGTCTCATCTGGTGGGCAACCACATGCCAACCTATCCCTCTTTCAAAGTTTCATTAATTATGAAAGACAAATGTCCATTCTAATTTGGAAATTACATTTTACATTGTTGGCCATGGTACCACATTGAAGCTGCTGCTTTTCGTTATATTATTATCCAGTTTGGGTTTTGACTTTTGTTGTGTGCGTGTAGTCATTTTCCCCTAGTGGACTAACATAGTTTCAAACACTACATAAATAACCCAGTTCCATTTGCTAGTTTCCACAATTTTTAAAAATCAAGATACCAGATAAAATAATGTTTTGATGGCTAGAGTCTATTATCAGCATATTACACAAGCCTGGTCTTTGGAAAGGCATAAATCAGATAATGCAGTTTCAGTGATCCTGTGCTCTTCTGATTTTCTAACACCTTCTGTCAAGGCTGCCTTTACCTGCATCTTTTGATAATAAGAGAATTAGATCATTGGCATCATCACAAGATGCATCTAGCAGCAGCATTTCTTCATTATTATCATTACCAGGGGTTTGTGGTGTTGGATTTCTTTCAGTTCCATTTGTTTCATGTCTGTATGTTTCTGGGTTCTGATAGCGCCTCTCTGTCTCTCTCTCTCTTTCTCTCAGTGTGTATGTGTGTGTGTGTGTGTGTGTGTGTGTGTGTGTGTGTGTGTGGTTTAAGGATACAGAGAGACAGACTGAGAGAGAGACTAACGAAGACATTGACAGTGAGGAGGAGAGAGGTTGGTAGAAAATTAAAAGAAGTTGGGGCTGGGTGCAGTAGCTCATGCTTGTAATCCCAGCATTTTGGGAGGCAGAGGCAGCGGATCATGAGGTCAGGAAATCGAGAACATCCTGGCTAACACAGTAAAACCCTGTCTCTACTAAAAATACAAAAAATTAGCCAGGTATGGTGGTGCATGCTTGTAGTCCTAGCTACTCGGGAGGCTGAGGCACGATTATCACTTGAACCTGGGAGGCAGAGGTTGCAGTAAGCGGAGATTGCGCCACTGTACTCCAGACTAGGTGACAGAACGAGACTCTGTCTAAAAAAAAAGAAAAAAGAAGAGAAAAGAAAAGAAAAGAAAAGAGTTGGAAAAGAGAGACTGGGTAGTGGTGTGCTGGGGATTCCTTCCTTTGCCCTGATCACACCCCTACCCCTATTCTTTACCTACCACACCCCTACCCCTATTCTTTACCTACCACACCCCTACCCCTATTTATCTACCACACCCCTACCTCTATTCTTTATCTACCACACCTCTACCCCTATTCTTTATCTACCAAGTAGCCTGTGAGGCCCAGTCAGCCATTCCTCAACAGAGGGGCAGTGTGGCTTCCTTTGAGACTGTTCCTGGGTTTTCTACCCTTTCCCTGTCACCTTCCTACCCTCCTTCAGAATCAAAGGCCCTGAAATGTGTGGCATAGAGGATGTCTCACACAGAGAAGCACAATTTCTCTACCTATCTTTCAAACAGCCTGTTCTAGACTAAGTGGCACATGAGGAAACATTCTCTTTGTTTCTGTATAAGCTGTCACTCCCTCTTCATGTCAAAGCTTCTGGTTTCATTCAGCCAAGATGAGTAGAAATGATTTCCCACGTAGAAATCCTTGAAGAGAGTTCCTTTTTCCTTCCTTCTTCCTGAACACACAGCTGAACTGTTCTTCCTGTGCCTAGGGTATAAAAGTGGGACCATGAGACTGAATTTGGCCAACAGAATGTGGGTAGAAGCTATGCTGGCCACTACCAGGCCACTAAACCTTCTGTGCAATCTTCCAAGCTCTGCTTCTCGCTGTCCTTGGGCTGGAAGTAAGATATTCTGAGACCCTAGAAGACAGAGGATCCTCATGATGGAGGGCCCAGATCCGTGTCTCACTGCTAGGAAGAGGTGTTCCCAAGTGAGCTGCCTGGCCAGAGACATTCACACTGGTCTGAGTGAGCAGCGCCAGAGATTTAGGGTTATGACAACTGTTAGCATCACACCAGAACTACGTATCTGTGATTTTTTTTTTTTTTTTTTAAGAAAACAAGTCTGGTTGTGGTAGTTTTCAGAAAAATATTTTGACTTAAAGAAACTAGGATGCTGCTATCTTTGAAAAAAGAATAAATTTGTAAAAAGCACTGATAACATCTTCAAATCTAATATCCAACATTGTGCAGCACGGTCAATTTTCAAGAGGATATATATTTTCAGGAATAATCAGGACATTTGCATTATCCTCAGTTTTGGGAAGAAATTATTACAAATGGTTCCATTTGTACATTAGTGAAATCCCTAATCCCATGGTGTGCTTGTCATACGACTGTTCGTTTGCAGGTATTCAACATTTCTGATAACAGTATTCCCTTACCTGCTTTTAAATCATTACTGTTTTTATAATGGCTTCATTATTTCTTAATTGTCCTAATTTTTTTCTTACCTATTCTTGTTAAAAGCCAATTAAAATGTGAATAATTTCAACATCCCAGGCATTCTAGAAACAAAATGAATTTCAGGTTTACATCCATTCATCAGTAAAAGGCAGAAGAGGAGGGCAGGATGGACAATTCTAGATTAACTTCAACTGAATTTAATTATGCCTTTATGCCACATCCTCATGGTACTCAGAATGTGACAATGTCAGTGGTATTTATTGCTCATTCAGTCCTGATGAGGACACTAAGGTCTAAAGAGGTCTGCACAGTTAGATAGTGATGAAGACAGGCTAAGTCCGAGGTCTAACAATTTCCAGTCGAAGGAGCTGTGTGGAACTAAACCTGTTAATGTAAGTGGGTGTTCACTCTCTTCAGCACTGTGTTCTGTCTCTCTGGTTTCCTTTCCTGGCCCTAACCTAAGGCCCACAGGATAAAAGGCACTAACAAATACTACTGATGCATTGGGAGGTTGACATCTCTAGGTGCTTCCGCCAAACACAGAGTTCAACTAAAGCTTTTGACAATGTATTTGTGAAGGTTGCTTTCTATCATCACCCCTCTCCATTCCCTATTTCTTCAATTCACTGGCTATTCTTGCTTGAACCATCTCTGGGCAAAGCATGATAGGAAGAAATGTTCTATTTCCTGNAAGGAAGGAAGGAAGGAAGGAAGGAAGGAAGGAAGGAAGGATTTCCTGTCCCAATCTGGCTTGAAGTTCCTGCTTTTTCTAGATGGGGTCATGAAAATTAAGGGGTACCTGGTTTTCTGGGTAAGATCTGGTTTCCAAAATCACACTGGGAAATGCAGAATCCAGGGACATCCCCTGAATCTGTCTGGATTCAGCCTCCATTCTTTTTTTTTTTTTTTTTAATTACCCTGGATAATGTTCTTGAGATTTGAATTACCTATCACTTGTATTAAAACTCCTTCTTTGGCAAGGTGCAGTTACTCATACCTGTAATCCCAGTACTTTGGGAGGCAGAGGCAGGCGGATCATGAGGTCAGAGATTGAGACCATCCTGGCTAACACGGTGAAACCCCATCTCCACTAAAAATACAAAAAATTAGCCGGGCTTGGTGGCACGCACCTGTAGTCCCAGCTACTGAGGAGGCTTGAGGCAGGAGAATTGCTTGAACCCAGGTGGCAGAGGTTGCAGTGAGACAAGATTGGCTACTGCACTCCAGCCTGGACAACAGAGCAAGACTCCTTCTCGAAAAACAAACAAACAAAAACTCCTTCTTTTTATGTTTCACTTGTCTCTTGTTCTCCTTCTAGTTTTTTTTTTTCTCCCTTGAAAATTGTCAACATTTAAGAATTTAACCTGGGCATGATGGCTCATGCCTGTAATCTTAGCATCTTAGGAGGTCAAGATAGGAGGATTCTTTAAGTCCAAAAGCTTGAGACCAGTCTGGGCAACACTGAGAGACCTCATCTCTACAAAAAATAAAATTGAAATAAATTAGCTGGGCACGGTGGTGGGCACCTATAGTCCCAGCTACTTTGTAGGCTGAGAAGGGAGGATCGCTTGAGCCCAGGAGTTTGAGGCTGCAGTGAGCCATGATCACACCACTGCACTCCAGCCTGGGTGACAGAAAATAAAAAGAGAGAGTTGTGTTTTAGATTCTCTACACAGGCCACCCATTGATGCACTTATCCTGGCATCCAGTTCTTCCTATATAGACGTTTGTTCATTTGCATACACTTATATGTATTTACTATACTATAATTCTTCTTATGGTTTATAGTTTTCTTAATATGTTATAAAACTATATCTGATTGATCAAAGGAAAGCAGTTCCTTCTCTCTTCCTCTGTTTCTATTTGAAATGTTGAATACTTGTCAATCATATCAAACCAGGGTCAGAGGAAATTTGATGGAATGGTAGAGGCAGCCCAAGGAAGTCTGCCTACCTAGAGCCTCCTGGAAGTCTGTGCTTGGTCTGCTGGTGCAGAACCTCTACAGTCCATTCTGTTTTCTCATCCCAGACAGCTCTGATGCTCTGCAAATCTAAAACATGTCCACCAGCTGGTCTCCATTTTATGTCTTCTCCTTTATTTATTTGCTGTTGGCAGTGGATAAACCAGAGATTGTCTGTGTCATTTCAAACTTCAGTTTGTGCCAACCCCTCTCAGCCTGGAGATAATTTTTCCCAACATGACCTTGTAATCTTTCATCATATCCTTCTTCCTCTAACTCACTCTATGTTTGACACATGGACCCAGCAAGGAAAGGGTCTTGGTTCATCCAGAGCACAGATGGGGGTTCTTTTGTGTCACCTGCCAGACAGTAGATTCAGACTTTATACTCACCAGCTCACTCTGGTTCATGTTCATTATTTTGGAGTATACCCATCAGGATTGTCTTGGTTACAAAGGACAAAAAAGTCATCTTTAAGGTGACATTAGTTTTTTTCTTTTCTTTTTCTTTTTCTTTTTTTTTTTTTTTTTTAAGATTTAAGAGATTATATAATAATCCTAAAAACTAGGAGAAGTTTTGGCTTTAGGCATGGCTAGACTCTGGAGTTCAAATTTATGTGGACTCAGTCTCTTACTTACTCTCCCTTTTGTTGGCTTAACTCTTGGAGGGATCCTTTTCTTAGGATAGCCCCCAGCACCTTCGGTCTTACACCCTCCTGGGTTCATGTGCAGCTCAGCCAAGAGCTTCTGGGTCTGATTATTACTGACCAGAGTGGAGTCTTGTGCCTGCTCCTGAGATGATCATTGTGACCAAAGAGAGGAAATATGTTCATGGCAAAAGCTTGGGTTACATGTCTCCTTCAGGTGCTGGAGTGTGCCCAATCTCAGTGTACACTGAGGTTAAGAGATGTGATTCCTCCCAGGAAACCAAAGGTATGCCTACCAGAATAAGGAAAAGGTGACTCTGGCCAGCCAGAACACCAGAGGTCCGCTGCATCAGTACGTTGCCTGACCATGCATGTGCTTGACTCACTTCTTTTTCAAGATTATACTTTGAGAATATCAGTCTCATATGTTTTCATCTTGGTTTTCCAGTTGTGTCATTATCTCTGATTCTAACTCCTAGGCAATGTAGGAGTTCTCATCTTTTCAGTTCTTCAGCTTATACTTTCAAAAATCAGAAATGTTTCTGTTATTTCAGTCTGTAAATCAATAGAAAAAAAATCACCATTGTACAAGGTTTCAACTGTTTCTCCAATCCAGCACACACATGGCGATGACTGCAGGGTGTTTATGGTTATGAACACAATATAACATTGTACATGAGGCAAAGAGCACATTTTGCAGTTCAATTTCATAAACTGTTTTCTAGTTTATCAATTCATTTATTCTGTTTTCATCACAAGATTTTTAACATTTAAACCCTGCGAAAAGAAAGCAGACAGGCCACATCATAAAACTAACAAGTTTGGTAAACACAAAAAGAAAAAGCAATCATTTGCATTTGCAATTGTCTAAACAGTCCACAGATGCACATGAGCTATTGCCAAGTATATTTGTTTATTTGCTTGATTTATAACATGAGCTCAATGCATAAAAACATCGTAGCATACATACAATAAAATACGTGCATGCATGAATCTGTTGGCTCACAATATTATGTTTCTTTCTGTACTTCAGAATTCCCTTAGCACGTCTTTGACACTCAATGTATGTTCACTAATAGTGACTCTTCCTGGAATTTCACATAACCACCAAACAAAAAGAGTAACTGGGGAAAGAGAAAAGAAAAAATATATATGTAAAGATCCCTATATCTTTACAGTCATTGTACTTTTCTGGATCCTTCTCAAAAAGCCAAATGGAAGTGAGTAGGTCTGGCATTTCTTCCTTTCCTCTCAAGAGACATAATGTGTTCATAAGACCTTATAATGTGATGAGATTCTAGGAATACTTTCTGTTACTCTGCTTTTTTAAATTTTTCTAATCAAATATTAACTTTCTAGTTCCAGAAGTTGAACTTAAACCAGATTTTCTTCTTTTAAAGCGGGATCCTTTACAGCCCCACAGACACGATAAAGCATGAGCATGTTTTAATGCCACCCTCTTCCTTCCCATGACCCAGTGGTGAAGAAAATGGAGAATGTGTATGTATTTAAAGAAAAATGTAAAGCGTTTCTCACCATCCAGGCAAGGTATAGAGCATTCTAATTAGTTACTCCAACTAGTTGGATGTCCCTAAGACACTGAGCCTGTCCTTTTGTGTTCTAGGATGAAAGGATAGTTTGGATTGCAGAAGGCGTCATGGTACCAGCCATGCATGTCCTGTTGCCTTATGCCATCCCAGAGTAACCACCAGTTCCTCTTTTCCAGCTGGATATAGCTCCAACTTACAGAGTGACCAGCCTTTCAGAGGTCAGGCTGTCTAAGTACAAATAACTATCAAACCCCTTCGCAAAACAGAGCTAAAATCCAATCACTTTCATACATTTCAAACATCGTATGGTGCATTGCCATATTAAAATTAGGTTGTGTCCGCCAGTTTTATATTTAAGGCCCATGAGATTCAACTAATTTAGAATTCAATCTTGTAACTAAGGAAAAAGCCTCATTACAAATAGCCTTTGCTTGGCAGCTTTATGTCTCATAAAGAGTATTGTTCTTACCGAGATAGTCTCCTAGGCTGAAACAAAGGGATCACTGTTCCAAATGTTGGTCTCTACTCCAATTCTTTGATTTGATTTCCTCAGCTACAACACTGATATGGGCAGTACTCACTACCAAATGTGTTCAACCTCTCAGGAATGCTCTGACAACCAATGAAACAATGCCCTAGGTTCTCTAAATTCTTTAGCACTTCCCTGAAAAGCACTCAGAAAAGAAGCAATGTCTGAACAGATGTAAATTTTACATATCCTTTCTTTAATTAAATAGACAAGTGTAAAAGACTCAGAAATTAGGAGTATGGACAAAAAGAGCATCCACTAATCTTTGGAGTATGTTTCTAAGCAACCGGCATTGTGTGATACAGAGATCATTACATCTGTTCCATTATTATGCCTCGTGTTCCCAAGGGGTTCCGAAACCTCAAAACATTCCAAACATTTTATAAAGAATCTTCCTTTTGCCTTATTAATAGGAACTGAGGACATTTTAGAAGCAGAGACATTGCTGGTACAAATTCTGTGAAAATGGAAATCTTACACATTTTAGGCGTAGCCAACAAATTGATTTGTGATGCAAATGCTATTGTCCAATGTCTCTCACATCCCTGGAGTCTCTAAATGTGTGTGTGTGTGTGTGTGTGTGTGTGTGTGTTTTAATTTCAGTCTGGCATTAGAATTCTCTTAGTTTATGGCTATAAACTACCATCATCCATTCCATGTGGATATTATTTCCTGCCAAGTAGCACAGGCTGTCACAACTACCACACTGACCAGGGGATTCCCCAAGTGGCCTCTGGATGCCTTCATTTAAGTAGCTGAAATTTATGAGTTCTGGCCTTAGAATAAGAATTTCCATTACGAGGTCCAGACTGTTTTGCGCTGAAATTTTGATTTCCTGTGATTTCTTGTGGAATGTAGGCAGCTGTCAGTCTTGTTCATGAGAGGATGTCTAATGAGTCCAGAAATTAATTGTATTTCATTGTTTGGGGATCTGATTTACTACTCCTGATGGGCCAACTGTCCAGTACCTGCAATAAGTAAATGCACATTCTCCCATTTCTCTGGAATACAGTCTGTCATAATTCTCTGGACTTTTAAAATAAGAGGCTAGCTGTCCACTGCTGGAGAGAACATAAGCTGTGGAACAGGATGACCTTTTGAGCTCCTTTCCAACTCTGTCCCCACATTCTGATTTCCCTTCTGGAAAGCAGATATTAACATTTGACAAGGTTCCATGCTTCTTCGCTTTCTCAGCTTTTGTATTTCAAACGTCTATTGATCGTGCAGTAGTTGCACACTATTCCTTTGTTCTTTATGTCTTTATTGATGCAAAGCAGTGCCAGAAACTGCTTTTTAACAATTATTCAATCCCTGATGCCCTTCATGTATCAGATTTGGGATTTCATTTCTTAGAACTACTGGGCTGGCTACACAATTAATTGCTTCTTATTAATAAGCCATTAGATTCACCTGACCAGCCATCAACGACTGAAGAAAAGCACACCTCCCCCTCCTTTGCCTATCTCTCTTTCACTTTTGATGTTGAAGCTGCTCTGCTGTGCAACAGGAGACTTGCTGGAGTGTCTGAAGGTCTCTGGCTCATTTAAAGTGACAGGCAATGTTATCTCCTGATAATAAACAGGTTTCTGTGGTCATCTCTATGACCTTTATCCATTCACCCATCAGAGAGATCCCAGAAGGCCACTGACACTTCACTCTGGTTAATCACATGGCTCTTAAAGAAGTTGTATGTTTGTGTGTGTTTAAATTTCCATCCACTGGCATCAGCAGTCTGTGTTCAGGAGGAGGCGTAGCATGCAGGGTAGCATGGCTAGGTCTGGAGAGAGACAGATGTTGGTTTCAAATCCAGCTCCACCACTTATTAGAAGACATCAAACAAGTTACTTCTTCTCTCCTAAGCCTCAATTTCTCCTCCCGGAAAATGGTGGTCAGAGTATACCAACCCAGCTTGATTGTTTGCAAATAAAATAAGCCTGCATGTAGAATATATTCCATAAGCATTTGCTAGAATTGCTCTCTTTAGCTTGATGCCAATTGACTTATATTCAACAAGAGATCTGCATGGTGTAATGGGCCATGAATGGCCTTTGGTGTCATCAAACAGACCTGGTTTGATCCCCGACTGTGCCATTTACTCTGTGACTTTATCTGCTGATCCTTATTTCCCCTTCTCGGAGGGCAGATGTGAGGAATAAAATGAGGTAATGAGTTGTGCCTGGCATGCAGCAGGCCCTCAAAAAACATGGATCTCCTGACTAGAGACCATCAGGACCCATTAGACTTTCCTCTCACGAGAACATGGGGCTAGGGCCAGCCCCAGGTTGATTCTGATGACCATTCGAGGACTCACAGTATTATGTGAGCACAGACCCCATCTGTGCTCCATGAAGGTGGACCTCTTGCCCCGGCTGTGGTCTCTCTGTATGCTCTGTGTTCATGGTTCTGACACTCCCAGGCATGTAGTCCTCTTGGCCCTCCCATTTCAGGTCTAAATGATTTATCCAGATCCTTGGGGCCAGATGTGTTTCAGAGTTCAAAATTTTCCATGTTTCAGAAAGATCATTCAGAGTTGTCTGTATTTATGGTACCTAACACCCCAGTGGACTCTGGGCAGCACTCTATAATCAAACACATTAATGTTTCTGCAGTGAAATGTATGATTGCTCACCGTAAAGTGGGATAATGGTAAATATCTTCACCTCTTTTCAGATCAGGTTTTGTCACCAAATGTATTCCAGTCAAGTCAGCATCAATGGCCAAATGAGTTTGGGAAAAATACTCAGTTTTCAGAGACGTTTCAATTTGGGGATTGCTGACTAGGGGGTTGTGGACCCATAGAAACCCTGGAGCTAGAATTAACTCCTCAGACCTTGTTTGTTTTTGTCCTGCTGACATACAAGCCATTTCCAAGTATTCTGTTCTCCTCAGCTATAGATAGCCTTTCTTGTCTGTGCCAAACTATAGAATTCTCATTTTAAAGCCTTTTCTTCAGGACCCTGTTTTTGGTAGATACATTCCATTTATCCAATTCACCACCTCCATCCTTTATTCCTTTCCCCACCAACTCTGAACTTGAATATTCTGCATCGGTTTCTATGGTTTGCCTTGAGTAAAATAATGATTCCTTGATTTGCCCTTAATGTATGCATTTGCTTTTTCTCTTTTTTTATATCAGCCCACAGAGCAGGGATCTGTTATTAGATTCCTTATTAACTCGCTGCCAGAACCAGGGACTTCCATGGGTTGTATGCATGCTAATGGGAGGAGAACCAAGCACACTAGACAGAAAAACCCAGCGGAGGCTTCAGTCACTTCCAAGGCCACAGGTTGCAGTCCTAACCTATTTATGTTCAACCTTCTTACAAAAGAGACTGAGTAAAAGGCAGTGAACAAATTAGTGTTCACCTCTATCTTTGTTGCCATAAAAACAACTTAAACTCTTGTTTCATCAAAAGTGAACATCATCTTAAAACAATAAAGAACTGAAAACTGTGCCCCAGACAGTGTTACTCTTGATGGTAACAGTGATCTTTATATAAAGAACTGTTCTAAGAGGAATATCTGACCTCGACTAATAAATAATAGTGACTGACAAGAGGAGTCTTTGGCAAGGTAAACGGGGAGCTGCTTACACTTGCTGGCTCTATTTCTCACACATCAGTCACAGCAATTCAGCTTAATTTGTCTTCTCTCATCAGGGCAAACAGTTCTCCCGAGTCACTGGTGACCTGCAATGGCTGGATTTAAGGGCTATTTTTCAGTCAATTTTACTTAAACTCTCAGAAGTATCTTATGCCACAGCGAGCCCCTCCTACTTGAAATACTTTCTTCCTGTGATGTCTGTAATCATGTGGAAACTTAGTTATCTCCTTCATCTTTTACCTCTTCTATTCATTCTCCTCAGCAGGTCATCCTTCAGTACCTAATCAAGATATACTAGCATTCCATAAGACCCTCTTGCCTTTTCCCTCAGTGATCTTTCCCTAGGTGATCTTTCTATAGTCAGATGACTGACACATTTATATTTCCTGCCCAGGCCCATACTTTCCAACTCCAGACTTGTATACCCAGCCATCTCCTTCCTATCTCTTCATGGGGGTCAACAGATCCAAAATGGAGCTCATGACCTCCCCTTCCAAATCTGGTCTTTTCTCTCTCTAGAAACAGCATCATTATTTGTTCTCTTTTGCAAGTCAGACACATAGGGGTCATCTGAAATCCTTCTGTCTCCCTCATTGCTGATATCCATCTACCACCAACTTCTGCTGGTTTTATTTCTTAGGCAGCTCTCCTGCCCACCACATCTCTTCATCTCTACCACCATAAACCTAGTCCAAGCTTCTATCACAGCTCACCAAAAGTTGTAGTCCCCTCAGTGTGGAGGGAGGAAAGAGTGGAAATTGGAAGAAAGCAAAGTCTCTGTTACAATGCCTGTAGGTTTATAACTGTTAGGATAAGTATAATAATCAATAAAACATTATGTTTCTCAAATTTGCATCTTTTTGTTTGATACTGGACCATTTAGGAGACCAAGGAAGGGTTTCATTTTTTCAATGCTTTTAGCAAAGGAGTTCCTAAGAACTATGTCTAACTGATCACTGATGGCGATGCCGTGTCTGTGGGGAGAGGAACAGTGGGGCCTAAGTCACTCTAAAAGCCCCTTAAGTCCAGGGATGCAAGAAAACTGGATATACTTCCTTCCTCTCCCTGGCTTCCTGAGTCCTGTATTGGCTCAGATTAGAGGATTTCCTTAGTTCCTGTATGATCTAGCCCTTCTGTGGTACAAGGTTAGAAGCTCCCTGTCCTGACACTCCCCTGACACCCACTCAGCAATGGACATTGTCCCTGGAAGGAGATTTGTAGGAGGATCCCAACTCAAGCCTGCATTAACCTACTTCAAAGGAGTCTGACTGGAATTTATCGGGTCTGGGTGGTTTTGTTCTTTTTCCTCATTACCTGCTGAATTTGTTGCTTATGATAATATATCCCAAGTCTCATCTTAGAAAATAGACAGTTGCAAGATCAGCCTCATAAACAGAAACAATTGCAGTAACAATTCCAAATAGTGGCGCTCACCTCCCAATTCTGCTTTTTTGATAGTCTTTCCCATTTCTGTACATGTCACAAAGGGACCCTAGTTGTTCATGCCAGAAACCAAGAAATCATCCTTAACACCATCTTCTCAGTAACCACTTCTACCCATATTCATGAAATCATCAAGTCCTTTTGTTTCCACCTACCAAATACTCCTAGAGTCTTATGCCTCTCCCAAATTTCACAAGCACCACCCTAGTCAAAGCCATCATCCTTCTGTGTCCTGCCTACAGCAATAAACACCTAGCTGGTATTTTGCATGAACTCTTCATCACCTGCATGTATTATCTACACAGAAGACCCAGTGTCTTTAAATACATGGGTTATAGTGTGTCCTTCCCGCTTTGCTCTCACTCCACTCACTTCTTTCAGTTCTTTCCACATCATTATCCTCTTTCCTGCCATGGAGCCTTTGCAAATACTGTTTCCTCTCTCTAGAACTTTGTATCCTTTTCATCATCTGGCTAATTGTTCACTAACTTCTAAAGCTCAGGTTAAATGTTAATTCCTTGGTTCCTCAAACTAAACTGAATCCTGTCATGCTCTTACAAATTTACCCATTGATTTGTCACTTTCACTTGTTTCACCTGATAAATATATACTCATTTTTACGATTGTTTAATATCTGTCATCTCAACCAAAGTGTGAATTCCAAGAAGACAGGGACTGCATCTGAACCAACACAAATGTGGACTGGCACTTGGTAATGTCTCTGATGGAGGAGGAGCTCAGGGTGCCATAACAAATTACCATAGACTGGGCGGCTTAAATAACAGGAATTTTTCTCACAATTCTAGAGACTGGAAATTCCATATTAAAATCCAGCAGGGTCAGTTTCTAGAGGGCTCTCTTCCTAGCTTTCAAACAGCCACCTTCTTGCTCTATCCTCATATGGCCTTTCCTTGGTACATGTGTGTGGAAAGAGAGATCTCTCCCTCTTCTTTAGGACACCACTTCTATTATATTAGGGACCCATTATGACCTCACATAAGCTTAATTACCTCTTAAAAACCCTATCTCCAAATACAGTCACAATGAGGGTTAAGGCTTCAACCTATGAACTGGAGATGGGGGACACAGTTCAGTCCATAGCAGAGTCCAATAATATTTCTTGAAAATATGAATATAAAGCACAATCACTAATGAAAAATGACTTGCCTTACATTGACAGTTGATTGTCTATTGTAGTTGGGTTTCATGAATATGGAAGAATTAATTTATTGAAACTTTGTATTCAATCATAATTATCTTAATAAACATTTTGTGTTTATTTTTTATTTTTCCTTTTCTGTCATCATTTCCCAGGTAATAATGTGGTATTGGCATCTGGATATGTATGTGGCAAAATAAAAGAGAAAACATTTTTCAAAAGTTTATCAGAATTTAGGGGAAGTTTGAAAGTTAAGTTTCTTTGGCCACTTGAATTGAAGACAGTTTAATTCTAAAGTCCTTTTAATTCTGGCTGTGAACCTTACTTCCTAGTTGTGATGGCTAATTTTATGTGTCAACTTGACTGGTTAAGTGGTGCCTGGATAGCTGCTAAAACATTATTTCTGGGTATGTCTGTGAGAGTGTATCCAGAAGAGATTAGCATTTGAATCAGAAGACTGAGTAAAGAAGATTCACCCTTACCAATATGCGCTGGCATTGTCCCATCTCTTGAGGGCCCAGATAGAAGAAAAAGATGGAGGAAGGATGAATTCCTCTCTCTCTTTGAGTTGAAACATCCATCTTCTCCTGCCTTTGGACATCAAACTCCTGGTTATGGGGACTTCAAACTCACACGAGTGCTTCCCATTCCCCATCCCTAAGTGACATCTTAGGACTCAGAATTAATTACAGCACTGGCTTTCCTTGTTTTCCAGCTTGCAGATGGCGTATCATGGGTCTTCTGGGTCTCCAGAATTGCATGAGCCAGTTCCCATCATGTATATATTATACATATATCCTACTGGTTTTGTTTCTCTAGAGAGCCCTACGTAATACACTAGGCAAATCATTGGCAGGGGAATAATCCTGGCTCATTGGAAGTGCAACAGGAATGATAAATCTGACAGATCATCCCATTGTTTATGCTTACTGTCTATCCTAAAAGAAATACAATAAGAACCTCCACAAAACCTTTGACTGTACTTTGATACCCACGTTTATTTTCCAGAGTGAATACTTCCTCTGGGTTTATTTCCAGAGGCTGCTGCTTTTTTTGGCAGGGTAGGGGGTGGAGCGGGTGTAGGGGTAGAGGACCTCTACTAATTGTGGCTTCATTCCAACTAAATAAATTCCTCACATCTATTAATGACAAACTGCAATACTGTTGCTGGACTAGAAAACTATCTGTTAGAGTCAGTACAGCTATCAGGGTTATTAAGGAGCACATTTGTTTTTTTTCCCCTGAGTCAGTGTCCAAAAGACATTTTATGTAGCCTCAGCTATTTTGAGTACATTTACACAACTGGCTTGAACTTATTTTGGCAAAATCTTAGTGTGTGTGTCATGGGCAATAAAAAATTCCTGGAAAATATGTGTTTTCATACAGAGTATCATTACTTACACTTTCTGGAAATTAATTTCATGTAAATCACAACGTTTGATCTATAGTCTCATATAGCTAGTTGACTCTGACCAGAGATTACGTGGCTATATGAACAGAAGTTGGTCCAGAGGGATGTCTCAAGGGCTTGCCTAAGGTAGCAGTTGAAACTGTCAGCCACAAAAGGCATGCCTGTCAAGGGCTGGCCTCACAGCCTAGTTTGCATTCCATCTTTTGGTGTAGTACTTTGTCAGAATGTAGCAAGTAGAGAAATTCCATTGTGCAAACATTTTATGGCTGTCAGTGGTTAGGATCTGAACTTGGTAGACATTTCACAGGGCACAAGGTGGTAAAAGATCCATAAGGAGAGCCTGGGTGGTGAGGGTCAGAGCTCTGAGTTCTGGACCTGTGTTTGCTGCTGAGTGACTTGGAGGCAGTCTGCCACTTACAGGCTCTGCGACCTTGGGAAAGCCATTTGACCCCTTTCTCTCTCTCCATTTTCTCATCTCTCATAGGAATAATATGAGTGCCTGCTTTGTAGTGTTGTTTGAAGATTAAATGAGTTGACGAACAGAAAACACTGAGGATAATACCTGACCTGTGGGTGGCACTCAATGTTCGTTGCTTGCCTCTTTTCCTGTTTTTAAATTTTTTTTAATGTATTACGTGGTTATCTCACTAACTTGCTTCCAATGAATGTGGTTAAGTATAAACTACTAATCCTGTCCTGAGAAATGTCTCATTTGATGAGACAATGGTTAGAAATGGTCATCTGATGCAATAGTTTATAACATAAGTGAGCAAGAAACTATTTTCAAATATGAAAACTTTTGGGCCATGTATTTCAACTCCTTCCTCCATTTTAAAATTCTCCTCTAGATGCTTACAAGGGGTTAGTACCCCTCGTTTAGGCTCTCTCCCCAAACGTCCCTTCCACTCCAACTCCCTAGTTTTCTTTAACTTTCTCCCCCTTAGGAAAGGGAAAGAATAACAGCTCCAGCTAGAGACGCTTGCTTGAAATAGCAGGGGCACACGGCAGCCTCCTCTGCAGAGCTCTGCCAGCGAGCCCCGCCCCACCTGCAGATTCTGGGTGTGCTGCTGGGCACGGGAACCGACCCCTGGCCGTGAGGCTTGGCGTCGGGCCTGGGCTGTTCTGAAGATAAGCACGATCTCCCTTCGGGGGCCAGGCAGGCACTGCCCGTCTTGCTATCCTTGGAGTCTGAGCCAAGTACGACATCAGGAAAATCTCTTTTCATTGTTTGATTTTCATGGGCTTTGAAAAGTTCCCATTTCACACAGCCAAGTCCAGAAGTAAATTGGACTTCACTGACCGTTGCTGACAAAAAAATTCCCATTCCACTTCCTGAGGCTCTTCCGCCTGGATTTGTACGTTGGCCTCATAGATGATGTTTCTGACGTGCGCCCAGAGCTCGTCACTCAGAGCCCCTTCACACACGAGCTGACACCCCGCACACTGCTTTGTGATATAAATTATTCATCTGATTTCTTCAGCACCAGGCAGGCGTGGCCGAGGAGAGCCTCGCTTTCCCAACGTGGAGTCATTGACGTTTTTCTGTTTTCCTGCGAGGTGGTTAGGGAATGATTAAAATGGACTTGAAGAGTCAATTTCTGTTGGGGTTGCAGCTCTGCAGTCAGCAGTCTCCTAGGGTGGTCTGAGGGCCGGTCAGTACCGAACCGCTGCCAAAGCTGTGTCTTCATACTTCTCTCTTTCCTTCCTACCACCCTGCCGTACTTAGAGAGGGAGAATGGCAATGATGTGAGTATTTTATGTTTCAACCCCCCAAATCCCCTAAGATTGCTTCCAATTCCCCTCCCCCTACTTATCGCCCACGCCACCACCAACAGTGACACCTAGTGGTCAAATATAAATTAGTCCCTTTATTCTGAATTGACTAGCTTTCTACAGAAAATAAAATTTCCTGTAGAAGCAAATAAAGACTGAGCTTTACTCCTTCCATGAACATAGAGAAAGATGGATTATTCATAATAAGAAGCTAAAATATATTACTTGGGAGAAGAGGCAAGTGCTTTTTTTTTCTTAATAACATATTGGAGCTTTGTATCTTAAAAAATAGTTTCTATGGACGAGCGCTTGGTTTTCCTTTCTTTGATAATGGCCACTTTAATTTTATTATAACTTTAAAAGTTAACAGCTGCTCATCAATGTTTTAAATTTCAACACCTATAATTGTTATGTGTAAAGTATTTAAAAATGTATGATAGTACAAATCAGTCATTTGCATAATCCATCTAAAATTCTTGGAACCTCATTTACTGGCAAAAGATGATTTCCACTTAAGTGATGCAGTCTCCAGAAAGAGGTGAAAATTTTTATTTTAAGAATTTTTTTAGTAAGGGAGGAAACAAAACATTTATATTTTAATGAAATCTTTTAGTGGTTAAAAAAAGAAAAATCTTGAATCTGCTTTTAATTTTTAGTTTCTAAATAATTATAGTCACAAGAAATTACAAAATAGTACAGAAAGCTCTGTGTACCCTTCACCCAGTTTCCCCCAATGGTAATATCTTACATAACTATGATACAATGTCAAAACCAGGAAATTGATATTGGTACAATTCATGGAATTTATTTAGATTTCACCCGTTTACTTGTATGCATTTGTATGTGTGCATAGTTCTATGCAACTTATCACGTGTAGATACATGAATCACCACTACAATCAAAGTAAAAAAATTGGTTCATTGCCACAAAGATACCTTGTGCTACCCCTTTATAATATTGAAATATATGCTTGAGCCCAGGCACCTTGTCTATGGCAGGAAGAAGGCATGTATATGTCATCATGATCACACACATTTACTGAACTCTATGGGTCTGTCTTGTGTTAACTGCTTATCCAGTAGATACTACATTTTTTTTTTTTTTCAAACGACTGCATCAATGTAAAAGGACAACAGGGGAGAATTAATAAAAGAAGAATGATAATGCATCTGATGTCTTGTCCTCTAACACAGTGGTCCCCAACCTTTTTGGCACCAGGGACTGGTTTCATGAAAGACAATTCTTCCATGGAAGGGGGAGCTGGTTTTGGATGAAACTGTTTCACCTCAGAGCATCAGGCATTAGTTAGATTATCATAGGAGCTCACAACCTAGATCCCTCGCATGCACAGTTAACAACAGGGTTCTGGCTCCTATGAGAATCCAGTGCCGCTGCCGATCTGACAGGAGGCGGAGCTCAGGGGATAAAGCTCACTTACCTGGCGCTCACCTCCTGCTGTGCGGTCTACTTCCTAACAGGACGGTCCGCAGCTCCGGGGCTGGGGACTCCTGCTCTAACACACCAGATAGAGTTTTTTCCAACTCCGTTTTGTATTTGATACAGATTCAATTCAACAAATATTATTGGGCACTGAGCTGAGTGATGAAGGAATTACAGGTGCTGACAAAGTGCACTGCTCAGTGCCAATCCTCAGATCTCAAGGTCAGGTCTTCTCCTGGGACCCTCAGACAACCAAGGCCAGGCTCACTCTTTAGAATCCCAAGGACAAGACCAGTTCCAGTTGAGAGACTTGGCACAACTCACTTCCGCTCTTTTCAGTCCTCCTTGCTAGGTTTTTCTTAGACAATTTACTTCTTCAGTACTTGAGTATCTGTAAAGTCACACCATATTGGGAAATACAGATTATCAATGTGATTTGAATTAGCTACTCTGAAGTAAGGAAAACTGAAAGGCAGTTTAATGATTGTTTTCATCTGTCCAAGCAGGCAATCTGACAGGAGGAGGTACCTAGAAGAACACTGGACTGGGAGTCAGCTATGTGCCCTAGTGTTGACTTTGGCACGAACTCACTTGTGATATGATGTGAACTTTGAGTGTCTTAGATTTCCCATATGAAGAAAAAGAGGCTCAGCAGATGGCCAAGTCCTCTTCAGTGTTATCTTTATAAAGCAGATGTTAAAAGGTTTCGTCATGGTATTGGCTTCTAATTACTGGGTAGGTGATAAAAGTTAATTATAAATGCTCCACATGACTTAAAATAGACTTCTGTCTCAAAATGAATGCTTTAGAACTATGGATTCTTATACATGTGCCCTGTAAGGTCTACATAAGACTTTCCTCTGGCAGTCGCTCTCAATCTTGAACATCTAATGAAATTTATTTATTAGTAAATGATGTGCTAATGCATGGTATCATTCTAATGCAACGTGTCTGTTAAGCAGAAATCTCACTTGTGAGTAAACTGTGATGCTAAATTCCTAATGTAAATACATCTTTTTCTAGCTGTGTGATTCTTGGCAAGTCAGTTGACCTTTTTGGGTCTTATGTCTCCTCCTTAGTTTGCTATCTAAATACTGAAATTTTCTTAGATATCATTCAGGAAATTTCCAGAGAAAGCTGAAAATACAGGAAAACATTTGTAGTCAAGGGCAAGTGAGACACTACCCCAATAGTATATATGTATATATTAGGAAAAAACCTTTAGATATATGGTTTATTCTACATTCAAAAGAGAAATAACCTTTCACAACTTTGAAATGGTGGTTCTCCCTCACATAGATCTCAGGGCTGTTGTTCACTGGGTAAGGCCTTACTCAGCCTACCCTGGTCCCTTCACAAGAAAGCCTGCATTGATTATCCACTGGCTATGCTGCACAGTCAGCTGTGGTCCCCGCTTCCTCCACCTCACTTCTAGGCTCCCGATAAAGAGGAGTCCCAAGCATTACCGCCTGAGCCCTACCTCCTGTCAAATCTGTGGCAGCATTAGATTCTCATAGGAGCACGAACCCTGTTGTGAACTGCACATGGGAGGGATATAGGTTGCAAGCTTTTTGTGAGACTCTAGCTAATGCCCAGTGACCTGAGGTGGAACAGTGTCATCCCAAAACCATCACCCCGACATCTGTGGAAAAATCGTCTGCCATGAAACCAGTCCCTGGTGCCAAAAAGGCTGGGGACTGCTGCTATACAGGTCTCCATGATGTCCTGAGGTGCAAAATTTGAAATAATTATTTCAATGTGCTAAATCTACTAAAATTTAGCACTTAGCTTTAAGTAGTAATACTGACAGTACCCTACTTTTGGACATAATGCATTTCCAAAAACGTGCTTGAAATTTAAGTGGGTAAAGACGGAATAAAAGACTCCATAATTTAAGAACAGGGAATGTCTGTTTCCAGAGAGTTAAACACTTTAATTGATTCTGTGATTAGTTCATTCAGTCAGTCAATATATGTTAAATGAGCATGTGCTATGTGCCAGGTACTGTACTAGGTATTGGGGAAATTGCAGGGAAAAAAAACATGTAAAAACCCCTGCCTTCATGGACTTACATTCTGGAGATGAGTGGAGGAAACAGAAATAGAAAATAAAAGAGAATTGTGTTTACGCTTTGTACGGTAGCTCATGAGACCTGTAATCCCAATGCTTTGGGAGGCTAAGGCAGGAGGACCCCTTGAGGTAAGGAGTTCCAGACCCCATCTTTATAATTTTTTTTTTTTTTTTTTTTTTTTTTTTTTTTTTT
>NW_016804432.1:4250077-4316187 GCF_001698545.2 Rhinopithecus bieti | reverse complement strand
TTTTTTTTTTTTTTTTTTTTTTTTTTTTTTTTTTTTTAGTTAGCCGAGTGTGGTGTTGCTTGCCTGTAGTCCCAGCTACTTGGTAAGCTGAAGCATGAGGATCATTTGAGCCCAGGAGTTTGAGGCTGCAGTGAGCTCTGATTGTGCCACCGTACCTCAGCCTGGGTGACAGAGAAAGACCTTGTCCAAAAAAAAAAAAAAAAAGACAAAGAGAGATGGGAATTTTCTTTATTAAAAGGCAATACATGAGAGAAAATAAGCATTGGGGAATTGTGTGTGTGTGTGCGGCACATGAAGGGTGCAATTTTTGGTAAAGGGGTCCAGAAAGGCCTCTGTGAAGAGGTGATGTATGTGAGAGTCTGAAGGCAAAGATGGCTGATGGATCCCAGCTACCTAGTATTAATATGTAACTTCATTTCCATACCAAGAAAGTTTCATGCTGAGGAAGTTCCTAGAGCTGGACTCAGAAAGGAAATGGTGCTAAAACTCACTGTCTTCTCACACTATGCAGAAGCCAGCCAGCTGGAAGAGAGGCTGAAGGGTGACTCCCCATGCACGTCTTTTGTGGGCAGGTCTGGTAGATGCCACAGCCCAAGGAATCCAAAAAAGGCTTATAACACAGCTAGAAAACGGGTTTTTTGGCAACTTCTGGGGGAACTGAATATATCCTAACTCAGCAATTTCCTTTTATCTTAGCTGCCAGATTGCCTGCCTGGCCTTGTGTGTAAAATCACCATTCTCCACAAAGGGCCCTGCCGTTCTCTATGTGGTCAGGCAGGGGCCCGTGGTGCCTTCCCTACTCCCGTCCGCCCTCTCTTCTCAGTTTCAGGAGGTGTTGGGTTCCCAGGTCTAAATGATGATCAACCCAGCAATGTTAAAATAGAGAATGTGTTATTAGAGCTCTGGATCACTTGCTTGTTTCTTTCCCATATTGCATAGTCAAGTAATAATGGCCTTTTATAGAACAAGAAATAAAAATATTCAAAAAATGAAATGAAAGTTCAGCTGTAAGAGCCATAACTGTAGCACTGAATGGGTAGCTCCAGGTATCACTTTTTTTGAAGTATGAGGTCTGCTTATCCACCCTCACCCCTGACAGCTGAGCTAGCATCACAGAATTATTCAGACTCTCCCTAATTTGCTTGCCTACTTCATGTCATGGCCAGGACTAGCCTTCTGCCAAGGCAATCTTGTGAGTTTTTAGCATGCAGGGAATATGTCTCTCTAACCTACTTTCTGAGGCCTCTCATTCCATTCCCTAATTCCCCAATATTAAAAAGATGTCCCCAGAGAGGTAAAAATTGACCTAAAATTAGCTTCTGTATAAAAGACTAATCTTAGATAAGAGCAGATTGCATTGGGGGAAAAAAAGGCCCCAGTGTTGGATAGAAGAGGGTGGGAGGGAAGAGACTCAGGGGCTGGGGCATAAGGAGCAGAGCATTGTTTGGAAGGACAGCGGCACCTGCTTCATCATTTTGCTCCAAGCCAGGCTCTGTCTATGCAAGGCAAGAAGGAACTATGATTAGAGGAAGGAGGTGACAGACTTTGGAAGGGAATGTATGGAAGTGGAAATCAACGCTGGCTCCGCTCTGTTCCCTGAAAGCCTCTTCGAGTCTGTAAGCACCCCAGGATATCTTAGAGAGAGAGAGAGAGAGAGAGAGTTTGTGTGTGTGTAGGCAGCTCTGGAAGCAGAGGGTGGAGGCAGCTCAGACTCCTCTCCATCAGGAACCTGCAAGTGAGGTAGAGGAAGATGGTGACCACACCTGGCTGTTCAGTATAGCCACTGGATAATTGGTGCTGGCTTTCCTGCTGAAAGAACTGGGGTGGGCTGAGCAGGGCCTCACCCAGTGAACCATGGCCCTGAGATCCTGTGTGAGGAAGAACAGGGTGAGCTGTTTGTTCAAGGCAGCTAAGAAGAATACAACTGCAAGTATAATCTAAGCAAACCCAGCTGGGATAAGACAAAGTCAGTGTTGTCACTGGGAAAACTGAGAGACATGGTGATGTCAAAGAGTAAGGCTGCAAAGAGGAAAGTTGAAAATAGGGTGGTACAGGGGCAAGGAATAATCTAGGGTAAGAATTCAGAAATACATTGGTTATAACAGGCAGCATGGTTAGGGGATTTGGGAGAGTCTGGAACAGGACAAAGAGTGAGTACCAGGATCTTCTGGGAATATACCTATTCCATTCCTAGCAACACACTTTGGGAAACACTCTTTAATGGCTCTTTCCCCCCGGCCTGGTTGGAATGGCCACCCACTTGAAGTCCCCCTGGTCATGAAGGTGGTGCCTGCAGAGCCTTTGCTATAAAGTAGAGGTCTCCTTGCCTTTCTGACAACCAGGTCCACAGAAAGGCATGGACAATTTATTCATATCCTCTCCCCTCACTGTCCTTGTATGCATTTGGGTGTTCGTTGAAATGGAGCTCTGAGAACATCAACAACCTACTATATTGACTTGAGAAACTATTATGACTATGTTTTAAGAACACCTTTGATCTACTGAGAAAAATATTTTTCTTATAGCTGGAGAGGTGTATCCTTTTCTCCCAACTTCCTACCTGTACTTTTTAAATCTTGAGGGTTTTTTTTCCTTGCTGTGATTCTTGATGCTACCTCAGGGCATGGCTGTCAGTTAGTTGTACTTTATTGCCAGCCGATGCTGGCTAACAGACCATGAACCATTGATAGCTAATATCCTTAGTTACATCTCACCCCTCCCGAATACAGGAGCTGAATTGCTAAATTTGTTTTTCCAAAGGACATTGATTAAAGGAGTTGACAAAGCCATTTGAATGCAAAATTTCCAACTGTCTAAAATGAAAAGCTTTCTCGATCTTCATGTCTTGGACTGGGGAGAAGGTTTGTTTTCCTACTGTGTGTAAATAATGGATTTTGCCTTTTCTGGAAATCCATCATCGAAGAGTATGTTGAATACTCAAACAATGGCAGTCTAAATTGTCCTGCAGTGACACTAACTAGCTGGAACTAATTCAGAAATGTGCAGGGAGCATGATGAGGATGACTTCGTGTGTGGGGAAGAAGCAACAATGCCTCACCTGCCTCCATCATAGCTTAGCATGGCTCAGGACAAACGCTGCCTCATCCAAAGCTGCCCAGGAAATATAGAATCCTCATTATAAATTACAGTCAGCTTTGTTTTTTCTTTTTATTCTTTTCTTTCTTTTTTTAAAGAGGCTCTTTGTCAGAGAATGTCAAAGCTCAAATACTTTTTACTCATTTTCTTGCTGAGAGCTGCAAGCATAACCAGCAGCAACAGCCAGTAATTAATCACAGCTCTGGAGATGGGAGCACACGTTCAAAGACATTTTCAACCCACTGAAACATGTCATGGGTTTAAAATTCTGCCATAGAGCAGAATCTCTGGAATGAGGCTTTACATTCTTTCTGATTTTGGTGTACCTACCGAGTGTGGCCAAAGGCGGCTCTTGGTAAGACATTAGAGGTGGCAGAATTCCTCAGGAAGCATCTAGTGTGGGCTAGCATCTCTGGAGCCCAGTGGGGAAAAACCAGAAGATGGGCAGAGATAAGCATGTGACACCAGGCAACATATTAGGTGACTATTTTGATTATGACCTTTTGTTGCAGTGAACCAAAACTTGCAAATTATGCAAGGGATTTATTGCAAAGATGCTTGTGGAACAGCATTGGAAATGGAAAATGCTTAGGGTTGGAGATAGTTCTAGAAATCACCTAGCTTCTCTGTTGCTCTCAGGAGCCAGAGAACTGCCCTCTATTAGTTGATCTAATTACTTAATGATGACTTCTGTCATCGCCATTTTAGTCTCTCTGTGGACTGGCCTAAACTTCCCCTTCCTTATAACTTCAGCTTGCACATGTTCCCTTTTGCTCTATCCTGTCTCTAATGTCCTCTTAAAACTTCAACTCTTATTACTAACTGACTCATTCTCTTAGCATTTTCATAGTTCATACTCCCAAGAGAGCAAATTTAGTTGGTTGAGATTACAGTTAGGGGACAGGCTGCATCATTGGTTGCTGGCCAGCCTATGGATGGCTTGCCTCAGGGTCAGGTGCTGACCCCTGTTCTAATCAACTGTGACCAGGTGGAGTAGGGTTACAGTGTCTAACACAAGCTTCTCTAGACCTGCCCCTTCAGCAGGGCTGTGATCAAGGCAGACACAGTGATTGACATCTGAGGTCACTCTTGTATTCCTGTTCGATAATTAATGAGGTGTCTTGAGGCAGCCCATGCTATACTCATCCACAAGCCCACACAACTATCATGTCAGTGCTCCAGACTCTCCCAAATCCCCTAATCATGCTGCCTCTTGTAACCAGCTTATATCTGAATTCTTACTGCAGATTCTTTCTTGTCCCTGTCCCATCCTATTTTCAACTTTCCTGTTTGCATTCTTACTCTGACATCATCATGCCTCTCAGTTTTCCCAATGACAGTATTGACTTCATCTTACCCCAACTGGATTTGCCTAGATTATAATTGTGTCACAGTCTAAATACATCTCTAATGTGTTCAGTTCTTCCCATCATAATGACCACTACCCTACTGAAGGCCATAATTACTCCTTAACTAGTCCCCCTGCTAACAATCCTATGCCCCTCCAATCTTGTGTTCATCTTTCCTTTTCTTTCTTTTTTTTTTTTTTTTTTGAGATGGGATCTTGTACTGTCGCCCAGGCTAGAGTGTGTGGCGTGATCTTGGCTTACTGCAACCTCTGCCTCCTGGGTTCCAGCAGTTCTCCTGCCTCAGCCTCCTGAGTGGCTGGGATTACAGGCACCTGCCACCACACCCAGCTAATTTTTTTTGTATTTTTAGTTGAGATGGGGGTTTCAACATGTTGGCCAGGCTGGTCTCAAACTCCTGACCTTGTGATGCGCCTGCCTTAACCTCCCAAAGTGCTGGGATTACAGGCGTGAGCCACCGCACCCGGCCCTTTGCATTCATCTTTCAATGATATGAATCTTTTTGTGCTTACAGCATTCAACGGCTCCCTTTGCCCACAGGTTGAAGTCTAATTCCTTGATGTGGTTTCAGAGGTTGACAGGCTTCCATAATCACCTGGTCCCGGTCAGCCTCTTCCCATATCTGTGCTCCCAGCCCTCCTTTGCTTTATATGCTCCCCCTTACTCAACTCCTGTCTGTTTCTTATACATGCCGCACTCTCTCTTGACTTGGGGCCTTTGTACCTGTTTTTCCCTTTGCCCATTTTTCAGCTCTCCTCCTCAGCTGAAAGTTCATTTCCCCAGATGTTTCTTACACCCTAGATGGGGTGCAGTGAGGATGACGAGCTCATCTGCTACGTTTGCAGCTGTGTTCCTGCACTGGCACAGCTGGCACATGGCGGGTGATCTCTGAATGTTTCTTCTTCTTGTGATGTTAAATCCCAGTGCTCTAAGAAATTATCATTTCTGTGAAGGAATCAAAATGAAGGCAGCTAAAAGGAGTGGTTATAGAAAGGGAAAAGAGGAAACAAGTGAAGTGAAATTAAGGGGTATGTAGTATAATGATTCTGAAAAACTCACAGAGTATAGATGGACCCCTGAAGGAAGAAAAAAGATCTATAAATTTTGATTGCTGAGAGAAATATGCAGCTCCCAGAAGGATCACTGAGATCAAAGGACTTTGCTGAGGAATCCATCTCAAGGCTATTTAACCATTAACAAAGCAGGATTTTGACTCTGGATTAATTTCTTTAGCAGAGAGAAGTTCAACTCTTTTCTAAAATATTTGGAATAGCTGTTGTAGTTCTAATGGGTTATGAACCCAGGCACCTGTTACCTGGGGCTTCCTGGGACAGTTTGCATTCCAAGGTGCAGTCTACCACTCCCAGTGTCTAGAGCTCTCTGGTGTTTCTTGATAAAGGTTCACAGACACCTGCAGAATAGTTTACTTGCCCTTTAAGAAACTTAGCCTGTGCTCTCCTCCTTGTGCTCTGCCCTTGGAACTCAGAGGAGAGAAAAGGGCTGGCAACCTTGTTTTACCTCTGTGAAGAAGACAGGCTCAGCTCTCTCTGACATGAACTTTCTCTAGGATAGTCCTATATCCATATCTGTTATCTCTACTCTACTGGCACAGGGTAGGTAGTGAGTTTCCACAATAGATGCCTGAGCATGCAAGTGACACCATTCTCCCATAGGTTTGGATGTGAGAGTCTAAATTTCTGAGGTGGCAAAATACACTGGAAACCAAAATGAAAATGGCCACTAGATGATATTTAGCCAGTGAGAGATAGGGCAGGAGAGGAACATGGCAAATGGCTAGTCAGTAGTACAGCACCTCAAAATCCATTTTCTTTAGGCACACAAATTAGCCACACCCCTCAGTGGAATCCTTTCCTACCAATGGCAGATGATGATCACAGAACACAGTTTTGCCACAACCTAGAAAGGAGAAGATGGCTGAAATCAACATGCACTGCAAGAACCTGGGATTCATCTCCTTTGATGGGATCAAAGAAGGAAGAAATTGCTCCTGGAAGCTCACATGGATGTTGTGACATGAAAGGCTTGCAGACCACACCCCACCACCATGTCCTTCCTACTGTGCTTCCAAATGTCCTGCCAGCCATGAGGTTTGATGGAAAGCAGCTTTTGTCCTTCCATCCAAAGGCAGTGGTGGCCCATCAGAAAAGCAAGGATCCAAGTTCTTTGTTTTCCTGATAGCTCAGTCTGGAGAGATGCAGGATCCTCATCTCCTTACCATCCAATATGAGACTGATATAAGTAAACATACATTGCATCATTTAAGTCTTCTTTTTTTCCTATTTTATCTGAAAACAAAACAAAGCAAACAAAACCAAGTTGGGCTACCTATCTGAACTTGTTTTTTTTTTTTTTTTTAATCTGCAAAATTAGGGGATTGCAAAATTTTGAATGTTTTAATCTGCAAAATTTCTTGAAAATTCTCTATGAGAGCTATTTCTAATGCCCTATTTCATTTCATATAAAATAGTCAGAGGCCACAGGAAGAGAAGGAAACACATTATTTCCACTGATGGGCCATCAAATAAGAAGAGTAATGAGGATTTGGGTGCAGGGTACACAACAAGCCTGACTTACAGACACAAGATGCCCAATTAAATGGTGGCCTCCCCAAGGTCACAGCCCCCTTCCTGGTGGTGTCACCTCTCCCCTCAGCTCCTGGTACTCTATAATGCCATGTGTGTCCTGGACTCCCTGACAGCTATTGACTTAACTCTTCACAGAATTTGTTTATTTTTCTCCAAGTTGGATTATAGACCTAAGGCCCAAGTGGATGGAGACGCATGATTGCCATAGATATTTGCGTTCATTCTTTTCTCGTCATCACTGTTTAGACCAGCATGTCTGGTGAAAGTGAAATTTATGAAGAGCTGCCCTCCTTTTGGCTGCCTGGCTTCCTTGCTCACAGTCTGGCCGCCTTGGGATGTTGATTTTTGTTCTTTTGCCATTGTTTCCAGGCTCCCTATTTCTAATTTCTTTTTTCAGAGGCTGACGCAGTTATTTCCACCCCAAGTGCTTGGCCCTGCTCTCCAGCTCAGGGCTTCGTAACCCATGGCAACAAGAGAAGGGAAGCAGGTGATCGCATACCACACACATGCACATATGCGCGCGCGCACACACACACACACACACACACTCGCATGCACCATATTCTCCCCAACCCCCTTCTTTAATCTGGCAGTCCTGCATGGGGCCCACAAAGGGAGGGGGCTTTCCTGGCTGCAGTGCCAATTAGACACACAGGCCTCATGGTGCTGGGCGCTCAGGGCTTCTGGGTCGCAATGCAGCAGCTGCGGTGGAGCAGCGTAGTCTCTCCTTCTGAGTGCTCCAACTCCTCGTATTTCTCTGGGGCAGCAAAGTAAAATCCGACCTTGCACACACACAAATGCCTTCACAAGAGTCCATTTTCTGCTAGCTGGGAACCTTATTTTATGTCATCATGGCAATTGGCAGAATTATGCCTGTTAGTAATAGGCACAACTACTTACATATATTTACGGTAAGGAGACATTTTTTTCACGTGGTTTTACAAATGTAAATGATAATTAAGTTATTTAAAAGCTAAACTCTCACTCCTCTGCCTCCATCCCATATTTATGAGTCCTGGGAAGCTTCAAACCAGTTCAACAATTTTCTGTTCCTTGCCAAATTTTCTAGCTGCTTTTACCAAAGGATTGAAGGAATCAAGGGATGGACTTAGGCTCAAATGGTAAAAATCCCTTTTCTATCCACAGTGTAGAAATACATGATGATTGCATTCTTACCTGACTTGATCAAGACTGGTGGTAGTAGGTTAACAAAAGAGCCATTTGAAGTGTGGCATCACAAAAAGTGACACATATAAAACCAGGTAACATTTTCTTTTTATTTAAAATTTACAAATATACATTTATGTCCCATGTTTTTGATGTAGGGCCAAGGTCTGATGCTTGGAGTCCAAGTCACCTTTCTTGTATAAGCTACATCCACAACACATCATCAACAACTTCCAATTTTAATTTCTTAGTGCTGTGAGAATTTAAAGACACTTGGGAAGCCCAGAATCTGTCTAGTTTTTAATGTCCTGCCCCTGATACATTACAACAGTTTCATTCCTACCTCATTTACTCAAAGCAAAGTAACTTGCCTTATTGTTTCCAAACAATTCAACTTATTTTTCATTTAAACCACTTTATTTCCTTTTGCATTCATATTGCATTGATTTATATATTCAACAAAATTATGAATTACAAAACAAATGGAACTGACAAAAATTGGTTTGGGAATAAACACAAGTGCTCTTGATGGTTTGGATATGCAACTGGCGGGAGCAGAGGTGTGTGGACGTTGAAGAGAACAGCAGAGAGCATTACAAAGCAACTAGGAGCTTTTAGCCCTTCCAGCACATGCCAGTTGGATGTGATCACACATCTTAGACCCACTATAATGTAACTCCTAATACTGGAAAGCTAATACCAGAATGGCACTAGGCAGCTTCTTTCACTGATCTCCTCCACACACATGCTCCTGAACCTATATCTTCATCCCTCAGATCAGTTCTTTGTATTTTACATTTGGACACCTCCGTTTGTCCCATTTGCCCCTCAAATTCAGTATGTCTGAAAGCAAGCCATTCTCTTCTTTTGAGATAGAGTAGAACCTGCTGATTTTGCCCTTAGAATTCCCTCATCAAATGAAATATGAAATATTAAGAAAGGAAGCCAAGATGAGGGCCCAGGACCCATCCTCCTTCATGCCCTTCTAGAGTAACCCCGGGACCTTCTGAGGATCTCCAGAATTCTTCAGAACACAGATTGAAAACCTCTGGAATAGGTACGCAGCATAGGCTTTGGAACTAGCCAGAGCTGAGTTCCAACAAGCACTGTGTCACATTTTATCTGTGTGAATTTAAGCAAATTGGTTATTATCTGAGTCCCAGTTTCCTCAGAAACAAAGTGGGAATAATATAGTTACCAATAAAAATTGTGAACATAAGATGAAATGGTGCCCGAAAAGCACTTGACATGCTGAGGTGCTCCACAGTGTCTGCAGATCAGTTCATTGCTTTGATGGTCTGTTTGTCTAATGATACCCAGTTCGCAAGGTTTTCAGTCTCAGTTAACACTGACTTTTTCTTCCTCTTGGACCACAGCCCTCCTACTGTATCCCTCTAGTCATTTGGAGAGCCTTTGAGGGAGGCAATGCCTCGGGCAAAAGCACAAGTCTGTGCCCTTTACCACTTGAGCATAAGTGCATTAAGTACTGCATTTTCTATCACCTTAACATATAACCCTTACTTTTACTTCCATTTCATTCCTATTGTTATCACTCTAGTTCATGCCTCCATTATCCTCTAACTTCCTGCTAATCTGTACCCATGCATTCAGCCTACACATTGATGACCAATGACCTTCTTGCATCACAGAACTCATTGGGCTGCTGGTGCTGAGAGTCCCTCAGTGGTACCCAGGGGTATACCACTTAGAGTCCCTATGGCTGAGGTTGGCATTCAAAGTGTTTCAAGCTTTAGCATCTTGTCTTTGACCACTTTGCCACCCACATCTTTTGTCCAACCAAAGCGACTCCTCTCTGTTCTCAGAATACAAAAATCTCATTCTTCCTCAAGTCTGTGACCTTGCCTGAGGCATTCCCTCCCTCGAATGTTCTCCTTCTATCTGGCTGTTTAAGTTCCACCAAGATTTCAAGCCGAAGTGGCACTCGTTTTTTAAATAATCTTTCATCTTTTCCTGTTTTAAACACCCTCCCCTTACTCTGTCCTCCGAAGTTTATACCAGTCTTCGTGAATTGTTATTATTTATATGAGATTGTCCTCCTCATGAACCTGGCTTAGAACTTTGCCGTAGTAAGCTTCAGAAGAGGTATCTTGGGTAAAAACTTTTTGATGGATAAAATCTCAATATAATAGGTAAGATCCAGATGAGGAAACAAAAACAAAAGCAGATACCAAGCCTCACCGTGGGTTCGTAGTGTACTATCTCAGCAGCAGTCTCTCAAAAGAGGGCATTGTTCCCCTTGAAGTCTTGGTTTTCCTCCTAGGAGGCTGCATGTGTAGGCAAGACAGAGGTTAATCTAAAGGAAACACAGTTTTCCTTAACTCTATGTTTTGTTACAAGTCTATTCATGTGCTTTGGAGAGAGAAAATCAAACTTCTATAAATTGCTGCATTGCTATAACGAAAGAAAACCCACATGCTCTTCCAAGTGTTTCTTGCTGCCATTTTATTTTCTGTCTTCCAAGCTTGGCGTGGGAGGAATTCCCACACTTGGCCACAATTTCTTGAACACATATATTGGAAATTATGACCCCAATAACAATTTCTGACTTGTCTGCATTAAAGATTTTCCCCTTTCCACTACAACAAATAAAAAATTTTGTACAATCATTCCACATTGTAACTATGGAAAGCCCGGAACATTACATGAGCAGTAGAAAACAAATCAATTGATGTTACCAAATGAGCACAGTCAACCCCCCCCCCCCCCTTATCCTTTTTTATTAAGCTGGACAGACTGGGTAATGAAGGTCTGGGGCGTTGGTCTCCGACAACTCAAGGAAGCCACCATTAGCAAACAAACATCTGCTTGCTTCCTTCTGTGGTCCCTGCCAGCTGCAGCGGAGGCACAGTAAATTACTGTGCTAATTCTATTGGCTCGTTCCTGCATTTCTCTAATGCGGAATATTGATCTGTGCTGGGGAGCCTTGGCTTGCAAAGTTCCTAAAGGTGCAAGTGGGCAATGTCTGATATTTTTTAACACCAGGAAAACCTGTGGTATGGGGGAACTGTTGCTGAAGTGGAATGATACCCAGTGACGAAAAATGGGAGGAGGGAAGCTAAGGTTGAAAATTCAGTTCATTGAGAGAGTCCCCTTTAAAGGTAAAACAGTGAGAATCACATAAGAAAATGATCACCCTTTTAGTCATTAGTGGAAGGCAGGATGATTTTGACCCATTTTGAAGGATGGTGGAAATGAAATAGGAAAATATAGTCTATCTTTATTGATTATTTGATGTGGAAATTCTACTCAAAAGAAAAAAACAAAACCTCTATAACAGATACCTGTCTTGATTTTTAGAGGCACCAGGGTGTATTGGCTGAGATCTCAGATTCAAGGATCCCTACTACCTTAGTAGTGTGATGTAGGTAAGGTTGATCTTGTTTCCTCATCTCTAAGTGGCAATGATAGCACATAGACTTGTGACAATGAAATTTTACCTGGAGATCACTTATCACGGCCCCAGGCGCATCATTGGATTAACTTTCAGGGCACTGTATTTTTCATACAGAAATCTTATAGACAGTGGATGTACTCCTCTGCAGATTTGTTTGAGAAAAACAGAATACGTGTTTGAAACTGGTTTTCCACTGAGAAGATATCACCCACCAGCACCCTACAGAGTTTACTTTGCACCGACTTCTCTGGCTGGATGGGGTATGAGAAAGTATACCCTGAAGGAAATTAACCCACATATGTAAGGACAATGGCAATAATACAATCAGGCATTCAGAAGTTATCAGATTGCTTACAAAGTGTGAGGGGCTTTACATATGCTCCTGCCCCACACCCCCTCTTACACCTCCTTCCCTAATTTAATAGCTATTGAATTTCAAAGAATTATTCTGTGTGTCTTTCTGGTTATTTTAAATCCTACTGCTGTCCCTGGCAGCATGAGATGTGGAAACAAAATTCAGCTTATCTTTCAAAAATAAAGCTGACATTGATCTCAAGCAGATATTCTGGTGGGCTGTCCTCACCTCTAAGGACAGCTGCTTTGTGTTCAGTGTGGCTTTCCTGTGAGGTGACCAAAAGTTCAGAACACTGAAAATTGTGGGGCATCTCAGAAGGTTTAGGAGAACCTCAGCTTCCTCCTTTCTGAGTTCTTAACTATTGACTTTAAAATAAATGTTTTGGGAACTACCTTTTTGTTATATGGGGAAAAAGCCCTGTGTGAGGCACTCATCTAATCCACACAACACTCCAAGTGTAGATACTATTATGTCTATTGTATAGTAGGGACAGTAAAGCTCAGAGAAATTAATGCATCCAATTGTCTAAGAATTCACAGCTAGTAAAGTGGTAGAACTGAAAAGGGATACATATATGTCCATTTGATTTCAAAAACTATTGTAAATTGCCTGTGCTATAACATATATTACAATAAATGAACCTCATGAAATTGCTAAAGTTCAACCAATTTTGACCTGCAAAATGGCAGTTTCACATACTACAACCAAATGCTTCATTAGACCATGGCATAGGTTTCATTTGACTTACAGTGTTGATCTAAACTTTTTGTATTGATATTACATATCCAAAAAGGAATACAATTAAATGTATTTGAAGACTTTAGTTCAATTCTTCTCATTTTTCTGCTGCAAAATACCAGGGGAATCTGACTGATATATGTCAATGATTCATACATTACTTGATGTTTTCCAATAAATTTGTATTTAATCTTTGTATTTTTTTTATCAGCTTTATTGTGTCCTGACCAACTGAGCTTATAATTGTGTTTCCCTCTTGGTTGCTGAACTTCAACACATTTTGCCATTATGACTTTTATATTACTTTTCAGTTCTTTCTATTCTCAGTTCAGCAATATTGCTGGAGTAATTATTGTTCTTTATACCTTCCAAACATGAGTATATTTTTAAAAACATAAATTATATGAAACTATATTAAATTCTCTGGGATCTAGAACATATTCTCAAGGGGGCTGAAATCCACTAAAATTATATGTACCTAAGATACACTGGTAATATTTTGCTAGAAAAACTCTTTGTTAGCATAAAATGGTAAAATATATTACATATGGTGTATATATATATATATATATATAGAGAGAGAGAGAGAGAGAGAGAGAGGTGTTTGAACATATAAACAATTTATTTAGTAATATTTATTATCTATGTTTCAAACTTACTAATTAATGTGTTGACTTTCTAAGCTTTTCTCCTTTCCTCCCCAATAACTCTGAATCTACCTTTGTCACTATGATCAAGTAGTCCTTTGTAAAAAAAATTTCACCCTTCTGCCCCCATGTCTTCACTTTAAATTTTCTTCTATGAACCTTTTGCCTTTGTTTTCTGTCACTCTTTTGAAAGACATATTTTCTCAACTTACAGTTTTAGAGACATTCATAAGATGAATTCAGTTATCTTTTATCCCACTCTCCTTTTGTCCCAAGGAGAATGTTGATGAAATGACATTTTTTCAGTTGCTTAACACATTTTATTTCTGGAGAGAACTTTCACTCTTGCTATCATTTGACTTGAAAATTACGTGTATAGTACCAGTGTGTCTGTAGGCATTTTTTAATTTTAAAAATTTTGTAGATATATTTATATGTATTTTAAGCAATATCTGGGTTAGATTGTATAAATTTCCCCCCCTCCTTTTTTTTTTTTTTTTTTTTTTTTTTTGAGACTGACTCTTGCTCTGTTGCCAAAGCTGGAGTGCATTGGTGCGAACTTGGCTCACTGCCACCTCCACCTGCCGGGTTCAAGCAATTCTGCCTCAGCCTCCCAAGTAGCTGGGACTATAGGCATATGCCGCCACACCCGGCTACTTTATTGTATTTTAGCATAAACAGGGTTTCACCTTGTTGCCCAGGCTGGTCTCGAACTCCTGGGCTCAGGCAATATGCCTGCCTTGGCCTCCCAAAGTGCTGGGATTACAGGTGTCAGCCACCATGCCCCACCCTAAATTTCCCATTTTTTAATAGTTGTTTAGTTTCACAATCTTTTCTAGTTTTTAAATTGTGAACCTGCTCATATGGACATTCTCTGTCATGTTTTACTTGCCAAGGACAGCACAAGAGAATCCGATACTCCTTTTAGCTGTAATACCTTGGAATTAAACTGACTCTGACAAATGCAAACATTTTCCTGCACTGACAAAGGCCTTCACTAGTGAGTGGCGTGCTGGCCACATTGTCAGGAAGGCTAACCTTAGAAGCTATAAATTTCTAAGAGATCTGACGAAGCTGAGATGTTTTCAGGTGGTCTTCCTCAAGATCATTTAGATTTAAATATTTGAAAAGAACCCTCTAGAGACAACTTTTTTAAGAAAAAGCTCATCTAACAATGATGAAGGTGGGGCCAGAGAACTCTCAAAGCTGCCACCAAGACTGCAACCATTTAACATTCTGTTTTCGTCTTTCTCCAGCAGCCACCTCAGTAGTCCCAAGGTGCGTTCCTGCACACTTATTGCAGGATGCCATAGCCATTTCCGCATTTTGTGTAGCTATTTTTATTAGGTTGTGGACAATGTGCACACTGGTTTGTGAAGGGTTAACACTCAGTTGTGCTGTTGATGTGCCCTCAGTCACAATATGTTTCCTTTGAAGCAAGGGTCAGTGTTTCAAAAGACAATCACTATAATCCTATGCAGATTTTTCCTGACTAATGGATAGGAATTTTCAGTTGAATCTTTAAATGAGTTAGGACAGTGTAAGAGATGGATATAATGCTTAAATTTTTTCATTAATAGACATTTCAAATTTGAAAACGTTAGGAATTGTATGCATATCTGATTTATTGCTGTATGTGTTTCTTGAGTCATAAAGCTGCTGCAAAAGTTATATAATGCTTGCAAAAAATAGTGTGGTCTCTTTGTGAAACTAAATGAAATAAAGTATAAAGTTTGTGATACATTAAATCACAAACATAAATATGTACTTTATGGCCAGCTGTTATTTCTAAATGTGCACATTTTAAAATGGAAACATTTACCCAACGTGCTGATTAGCCATTTCCCAGTTCCAAAAGCCCAATTGCATTTAAGATGCAAAAGATTAAAATGCCTAAATAGATAAAGTTAATAGTTCATCTTCCTAAATGCTTTTATATGTTTTAAGTCTCACAGTTCCTTCCAACCCTGTAGTCTCAAGGCTGGAGCTACTTTGATGTGGATTTGTGTTTTATCCACATGTTCTCATTGGAACAGAATCTGACTGCCTCTCAGACACCTAGAAAAATGTTCTGCACACGAAGGGATGAAGGGACACCATACTACTTCATGCTGTGCATGCGGGTTCTCAGAGAAAGTGAACTGTTTTTCCATTATAATTTCTCAAATATTCAACTTCATTTTGGCTAAAAATCATCTCAGTTGCTAATGTTCCATTTCTCGATGATTTTACTCCTCCCCTGCATAAAACTGGTCAAGGAGAACATGCAAGATTATGTTGATTCTAAAATACAGTTCCCCCAGGAGACCTTATTTGCTCATCCATATAGCATCTCTATCTTTGTAGGTAGAGCAGAATTTGTAAATGCCTCCAGTCCTTTAGGACACATTGGCAATTGGCAGTTCAAAAGTTCATATGATGCCATATGTCTGAATAATTTTTATCTACATCTAAAACAATACGGGACTGTCAAATAAAATCCTGCATGCAAACAAATGATGGAATGCAGGGGAACTCTCTGCTTTAGCCTTTTCTTCTTTGTCCGACAAGCTAATGCAATAAGGCCAATAATAAAAGGTTGTGTATTAGGCCTAAAGCCTGTGACAGATAAAAAGAAATGTTGGAAACCAATGAAGCTTTTGCACAATTAGATTTTTTTGAGGCTGTGCTGTAAGGATTGCCCAGAGCCTGTTCAGTCCTGATTGATGGTAAAATCATAACTACATCATATTAGCTGTAGAGTTCACTGACAGGTTACTACAGATTAATATTGCCACTGCTGTTCACTTACCATCAAACCAGGAGAAATATGAATTGAGCTGTTCTTCTAACAAACCCCGCATATTAAAAGGTAAGGTGTTCTACTGAACAATCTCCCCCTGTTACTGAGGAAAGACACAAACAATGTCTATTTGAGAGATATGCAGATACCTTGCAGCATACTAATTAGTTCTCTGCTAAAACAGCCCCATCACATCAGGCTGGCTAACGACCCTTCATGTGAGCTTGTTCCTTCAGAGCTCTTGGCTACAGGATTGCAAACGACACCCTAAAACATGGAGCTGCAAACCTTGGTGATTTAAATGCTGGCTGCAAGGCAAATTGCGGTGACATAAATTTGGCCCATGTGTTTTGCATCGTGTGAATATGAAACGGGGAGGCCATGGAGCCGAGTTTTGTTTGCACTGGACTCTGGAGGTTTGGTAGACTATTTTCAGAGATGCTATTCATGACAAGGGAGGAGGATCTTTTGCTTTACTTTAAAAATGTTGAAAATGCAAGAAATAAGCATGTTGCTCTCCTAATTAGATCGTGCTGATAATAATGACATCCTAAGATGAAAGCATTTTATCTTTTTGCCACCTGAAGCCTTGGATAAAAATTCAACAGTGAAACGAAAACAGGGCTCACTATACAGTATATGAAATGGAATGATTCTTCCTGATTAGGATATGTCAATAAGGAAGCACTGGAGTAAGAGAGGTATTTCATATCCTTCCTGTTGTGATGACAAGAGCCCCGGCCTGGCATCAGGCAGGAGGCCTGAAGCTTCGCCTCTTGGTCAAGGTGCTTGTCCTCTTAAGACTTGGAATGTGTGTGCGCGGTTGAACTAGGGGATCTCCAAGTTCTCTTTCAGCACTGTTATCCCACGTTGCTGGCCCCAGTGTTTTGTATCCTAGGCCATGTTTCTTTACGTGTGGCTGTTGGATTTCAGCATCAGCATTCCCTGATTCCCTGGGTGGCTGGTTAAAGATGCGGAGTCTGGCCCCACCCCATGTGGTTCAGGTGGCGTTCAATTTAAGAACCACTGTCATGAGGGATGGCAGTGACTTGCCTAAAGTCACTACAGACTTTGTCATTGTTTTCAAAAGAATGTGCAAAGAGCTAGAGAGTCAGCCAGACACTGGGGAAGAAGATAATATCTTCCTATAGATTTAAAGAGAATTGTTAATCTATTATTTAAATTTATATTATCTATTTATTTGAAGAGAAAATGATGACCCTGGCAACAGTAACCCATAAGCTTCATCGCATTAGTGGACAGATGATAGACTGGGAGAAGATGTTTGCAATGCTTAAAACTGACTCTGACAAACAAAACCTGACACAATTCATATCTAGAATCTATAAAAAGCTCCTGCAAATTGACCAGAAATATATGCAACAGGAAACACCATAGAAATATATGCAAACAGTATGAAGCTCAAATGATGAACTGATGTTGGAAGTGCCGTTCAAATTCATTGATAATCAGAACGATTGGCTACTCCAGACACATGAGAATGTCAGAGCTGAGAAAACTGAGTAATGCCAAGTTTTTGCAAGGATGTGGGGCTGTGAAAACTCTTTCGTTATTGAGGGAAGAGGAAATGAGTATGATTATTTCAGAAAGCAACCTGACAGTCTTGGTGAAATTAAGTATGAGTATGTCCTAAGACTAAGGTGATAAGGGGCCCTTTCTTACTCAGGGTAGCAGGGAAAGTCTGAGGTTCTGACACCATTATTAATAGTGCCCTTTTCATTTCCCAGGATGTTCTTGGGAAAATAAATTATATAGTCACCCTACTACTGCAATCCCACTTCTGAACACATATCCCAGAGAAATTTTCACAAAGGGATCATGTATGCAAATGTCTTTTTAGCTTCATTTGTGATAATGGAGAATCAAACTTGATGCTTTCTACCAGAGGAATGGATCAGTACACTGGGTTGTCACAGTCTGTGCAGCAGGTGGAGGCAATATTTTATGTAAATATAGCAATGTGGGTAAATTTTAAAGCAAAATTGTGAGTGATAAAGGAAGAATGATATTTAAAGTAAAATTCCATTTTCTAAATTTTAAAAACAAATGTAAAAATGTGTTGAGTAAAAAACAGTAGATACATGAAAATACATGCACACATCAAAATATTGACTACTATGAGGGTGAGAAGAATGGGGATGAGGATCTGAGTGAGGAGGAAAAAAGTAATGAAATATGAGAAGGATCTTTTGTGGAGTTATGTGATGATATGCTATACAAAGAGGTGTAGGATTATTATAGACCTCTGCCCTTGAGGTCAAAAATGAAGGATAAAAGTGTGACTGTAATCTTAATTTCTGTCTCTAGGAAAGTAATGGAAAAATTTTCCTTCAAATCAAATACAATTGTGAGCAGGAAACAATAATTGCATAGATAAGAAGGCTTTTGAGTCTGTCCTGTATAACCTATTTACCAGGAAGATGGAAACTTTAGTCCAGATAATTCTACTGTCTAGTAATCTCCTGACTGATAACAGAGCCTCTGGCATTATCAATGAGTGACACAGATTTCACAGCAAAGAGTGTAGCAAATAGTATTTGCAAGGTATATGTTTGTAACTCTCTCCTACAACTTTCAATGGATTCCGCATTTCCTATAAGATAAAGTTCAAACTTCTTAGCTTGGCAACAAGGACCTATGTCTACCATCTGATATGAAATACCCTTTCCCATTTAATCCCCTAATTTCCCTACACTGATCCTTTGCTTTCCTGAAATGGTCCCCTGTCTTGTCACACCATGTGTCCTGCCTCATATGCCCTTCTATTCCTCCTCTTGTCTTAGTCTTCACTTCCAGAACTAGTTAGAAGTACAGACCTTCTATAAATCCTTCCTTTTCCAACTCAGACCTGCGTGACTTTGGCTTTCTCCTTCATGCAGCTGTTGCAGTGCTACTTGAAATTATAATGATCTTTTTCATACATGTGCTTTCTCTGCAGGGGCTTTGTAATATACTCTCAACTCTCTTACAAATAGTCCTAAGCCTTTTAAAAAGTATTTTTGAACACACGTTTATTGACCCCTTCCTCACCCTGATATTACAGGAAGATAACAGTGATTCCTGGAATACTGTCCCTGACTTCAAAGGATCTTATAGTCCATGGGGACATACGTCAATACCCAGGGAGAACTGAGAAGTAAGAAATTAAAAAACATCAGGAGGTTATGTTAGGAGCTAGGCTAGAGTTGGGGAGAACGATGCGTGGAGGCTGCATGTGAGTCTCAGCAGCCTCCCCACTCCCGTTTCAGATGGGACCTTCACCTTTTGTGCACACTGCTTTAAATCCAGGCGTGGTCTGTCACTTTATTGCTCAGGAGGGTTAGACACAGAGAAGTTCTTCCAAATGGTCTGCTGGTGATAGTGACTATCACATAATAAAATAATTTCCCCACTACACAGCCAACACTCCTTTTTTTCTGCCTGGTGTATTCTAGGGATAAAATAGTTGTTGAGTGAATCTGAACTTTGCTGAGGGAAGTGTTAACTGATAACTGAAAACAGGAAGTGGTATCCTTAACTGATTCAGTATCATTGCCCTGAATCCCATGGTAGAAAAATTTGTCATTGGGTTGTATTGCTGTGTAAGGTGGGAAGACAGTAAGTAATTTAAGAATCTCATATATAAAGATGTTTGGGATGGGGGTTTCATAGATGATTTTGTGGTTTAATCGGATTATTGGGGACCCAGGATCTTTCTCCATTTCTACTTTGCCATGCTCAGCATGTTTCCTTTTCATTCTCAGTCTTACTACATCTTGGACATAAGATGGACACCATAGTCCTAGACTTCACACAGTCACAAAGTTGTGTTCAAAATCAGGGTGGTAAAGAAGTCTTCTTTCCAAGGTCACTCTTTGCTTGTCAGAGAAGGACATATATCCCAGAAACATTTGGGGCTTCTGCTTACATCATATGGACCAGAACTGGGTACCATGGCCATAACACGCCACAAAGGGTATTGGCTGTTTTAGTGCTATACAGGAAGCAGGCTTGTTAGTATGAGAGAAAGGGGAGGGGACTTGTGGTAGAGTAGGCAACCAACAGAGTTTTCCATAGGACACAAATGTATTGGGTATTCAAGAAACTGTGGACCTTTTCTGCAATTTCATGCCACCCCCTTGTGGATTACAATCATGTTCATGTGGATAGGTTCTCACTATGTCAGACCTGGAGTCAAGCCTCTTCTTTGCTGGGCAATGAGGAGTTTCTTTCATTTCATTTGTTCTTTCATTCGTTTTTCTGATTACTCATTTGTAATATATTTACTGAGCATCTAGCAAATGTTCTGAAGTTTGTTTGTACTTTAAACCCCTTCGGCGGCCAGATGAAACCTAAGGATGCCTACTCAGAATGTTTTTTAAAGCATTCGATAAAATACACAGGATTACAAGAAAGTCAATTACATTGAAATACAGTTTACCGTTGGATCCTGTGGCCAAATCCTGTGCTGATGCCAGGCTATAAAAGATCAGGAATTACAGGAGGAACATTGTCCTCATGCAGCTTAGGACCCAGTGGAGGAGCCCGCTGAGCAGGAGGCAAGTGAAGGCTCCAATAAGAGAGGCCTGGGGTGCCTAGGAGCACTCATGAGGGCACGGGGCTCCATCCGGGTGAAGGTTGAAGGAAAAGAGATTCCAGAGTATCTAAGAAGGGATCCAAAGGAATTCACCAGGAAAGAGGGAGTAGGAAGATAATAGTGGTGAGAAAGAATAGTAAGGAAAAGGAAGATTGAAGAGTTTGGAGAACCATTCTAGTTCAGTGTTTCTGGAGTGTAGAGGCAAAAGGGGTGCTGAGTTTCTGGGCAAAGATGAACCCAGGACAAAACACTCCTGAGTCTGCTGCTGTGTTGAATGAGTTTATTGTACAGACAGCTTTGCCCAGTAAAGGCAAGTGACAAGCCTGTAGTGACCTTGTTGGGTTTTGCTCACTGTTGCATCTGCAGTCTTGAGCACAGTGCTGCATTAAATAATGGTTACATGAAGGAAGCACAAGCCCTATGGGTTTCTCATTCCTAGGCCAGCATGTTATAATGCATTTTGTGAGGACTCACGGCTGTGTATGAGAGCATGCTCAGTCAGTTCCTAAAACAGAATCTTCTACAACTCTCATTCCTCTCCACTTCCATATTCCTGGCTTCAAGTGGCTGCCCCACCCTTCCATCTTTGGCCAAAATGTCAAGTTCTTGGCTGCATCTGTGGGAGTAAGGCCTATGGGTGTGAATGGAGCCCAAGTATTGAGGCTCACCCAGGAACACGTGGGAGGCTGTGGCCACTTGTCACCATGGCCACCATGCAGATTCGGGGCTCTCACCCCACTCTGTCACCGGGCTTCACAGAGCCCAGTGGCTGTTCCCATGGTCTTCTGGTTTCCTTTAAAGGTACAAGAGTCATGCCCTAGGTTTCTGGGGTTTTCTTGGTCCCTTCTAACAAAAATCCCCACCGACAATCCCCAGTGTTCACAAAAACATGGCTTGCAATGTACCCTACACATTGATATGCATCTGTTTCCCAATGTTTAAGGAATGAGATAAGGATAGATCGAGCACCCAATGGGAATAGGGAACGTGGGTATTCCCTAAGAAAAGATAATAACTAGTCAGATGTTAGAGCCACAAGGGAACTTAGAATGTGGCTAGCCCAACCCTTTCCCCTCACTGAGGCCCATTTACCATTGAAATGAAAGGGTTGAACTTTGTTATGTCAACTGTAGCCTTGAATAGGGTGGTAGAAGTTAATTAAGTTATCTAAACTCTCAGAATTTAGCAACTACAACACTAAGATGAATGGTTTGGAATATATGTCTTTGAAAGTCCTGGCTAAGCATAAATTCTATGATTTTTTAATCATATCAGATACTTTCTCTATACATAAGTCTATCTTTCACCAGAAATGTAGCCTTCTTTTTTCTTTCTAAGAGAGATTGACATATAGCTAAAATTTAAAATTGATCCACTTTTTGTCATATGGACATTATTTTGTTATGGTTATCCTATGATTCATGAGTCAATTTGCAGCACAAATCTCAGATGATATAAGTGAATTATTCACATTTCACAGTGGTATCATAGTAGTTTTTCATTTCCCATGTCAGTTAAAATATCTCCTATATTCTATGTTCTATATTTTTAAAAAACCTAGGAACGTGCACATATTCTCTGTTTTGGAATATGTTTGAGAACTTGGCACCATGAACAATGTGTTTGCGAGAAAGAACTGAACCAAGTGAATTTCACATAACCTGGTATTCTCTATTCCAGGAGCTCAGAAATGTCATTCTGACTGATAGGAAGATGCTAATGTCAGTAGCCTCTTGATTGGGTTTAATTGGAGCCTCAGCTCATCAGTTAACTTCACTGTGTCTGATCTTTCATTTGTAAAATGAGAGATAACTTATCTGACAGCCAGATAAAGAGGAATAAAGTTTGCAAAGCACTTAAGACATCTACAGAATGAATTGAAGAGAAAAAGATAATAATCCACTTGGATTATTCTTTGATGACATGGCAGATTGGCCTGGTGACATAATTTATAGGCCTCTTTCTTTGTCCACAAAAGGACCTTAGGCTCTGTGACTGTGTTTCCTTGGAACTGTACTAATTTTTGGCATGTGTCAGGCCCTGACCATGACCTAGATTTTGAGCAGAAGATCAAATGAGGCCAGATTAGACCACTAAAATTCTCCTGCATCATTTTTTCCTCTTATACTACAGCACATACATATTTAAAAGAGAAAACATGAAAAAAGGCATCTCTAAATCAAAATACATTTGAAAACTTTGTCCAGGAATCCTTGCAAATGGGCACCGAAAGTCAACAAGGCAAGCTGTCTTTTTGTAAGACAACTTATAAAGTGTCCATGGGAAAATGTAGTAGTTCTACAAAAAGGGATCTTATAGAAAAGTCAGGCATATAAATATGGATTTCCAAAGTATGAATGTCATTGAGTAAAACAGTGCAAAAATTCTAGAAGTTTCTAATTTGGTTTTGATTGTGGAATTTGCCTTTGCCTGGAACAAGATACCCAGCTGTTTTACAATAGGGTCTTTTGCCTCCTAGCAACACAAAGACAGTGTGTGCCTTAAATAGCAAGGCTATTTTCAAGGGCTGCATCTCTTGGTTGTCTACAGTTTCAATAATATTTTCTGGAGTCATAATTCATATTGCATAGCAGTTATGTATTTTATTGTTTGCTTATTCAAAATTTTGACCTAGCAATAAATTCTTATGGATTTTATTTTTTCATGCATTAAGTTTAATTGGAGCACAGGACTTCCATTTTGGGGTTCTGGTATTCTTTAAAAACATCATTGGTCTTTAAACTGAAAGGTTTGATGGAATATTAAATTTGATGAATCATAGCAAGTGTCTGTGTTTGTTAGCTTTTATAGACCATATTAAAGTATTCATTAATAAAGTCACACCACATTGCATTGAGTGGGTTCTAAAAGGTTAATGACTTGATGCAGGCTGGTGTGCTTACTGTTTGAGGGTGGCTTGTGGCGAACTTAGTTCACTTTAAAATTGGAATACAAAATAAAGATCATAATTTTAATCTCAAAGTCCAGAAATTTCTTGGTCCCCTTCCTCTTTTCCTCCTCCTTTCTCTTCTTCAACCATCACCAAAAATCTTGCTCACTCAGATGTAAGTGGTTTGAAGCCACTGGCTAGTTAGCTTCAATATAACTCTGGAGGGACGGTAGCATCACCAGAGAAGTCACCCTCCCTCCTGACTGCTCCTACAGTGACCCTCCAGCAAGCAGACACTGACTCAACTATGAATCACCCATTTTGAAACGAGCTGTTATTGGAGAAGTATGTTGTTAACTGTTTGATTTTTTTCCTTGGAGACTCTGTTGTGGAAGACAAAATATTTGCAACCTTCAAATAAGAGTAACTTATACAGCACCTATTACAAGATCACCTGTGTAAAGGAACCCATCACATATTTGTTGACTGACTGAATTCAAGACTCAGGGAGGCACATTCTCCTGTTCTGTGGTTAGAAGCATTTGGAGTAATTATTGCATATGGATTGCTTACCCCAGAGATTTTTTGAGTCAAACTTTTATGTGTCAGAAACAGCGTTAATTTAAGCCAGACTGGGATTGTGTGGTTGCTTTAAAAAATTGCTACATTGTTCAATTCCTTAATATTAAGTAAAGGCTCTACAGATACTTAATGAAAATCCATGAAATCTATATCCTTCTCAGAGGAAACCTTCTCTTCACAAAGTCAAGTGTGAAGGTAAATTTCTCTTAAAAAGAGACTTGTCCAGTGGCTTGATTCTGTTGGGAGTTGTTAGTAAAATAAATGACTCAAATTTGTTTTGTGCAAGAAACAAATCAAAGCATTATCGGGGCTGAGGGGGGCGGGGGTGCCGGGCTGACCTGCAGTAGCTTAACCATTTCCTGAGCAACTAGAAGCTGCTAGATTGGATGGGTGATAGTTCCCGTGCTAGTCATTGTGGAGAGAAAAATAAAAGTTCATAAAAAACAGCCCACCAAGGGTTATATGGCTGCAATTGTTTCCAGGCTGAAACAACTTTGTATCTGTTTATTATTGTCAGTATCTCGTTATATTGTTCTTTCAGAATCAATAAAAGCTAAACTCCCTTCATGGTTTTACTACTAAACTTTCCTGGAAGGATGTGTAACACTGAAAGTCAAGAATGGCAAAACAGGAAAGTAGGCAGAATGAATGATAATGAGTAAAACGTAAACCCACTTTAGTTAACGGCCTTTTCTGAAAGTTTTCTATTAATGTAAAACATATGGAAAGATTCTTGCTGTTTTGTTTGCATTTTAAAATTAATGTGTGAGGTAATTTTTTCTTCAGAGGAAAGAAAAGAACAAATACACATAGTAGCAATATTTTATTTTATTAAGAAAGGCTATTTTCAGAAGATTCTTTACTCTCAATTTTCTACACTTCTAAGAGGCCCTTGCTGGCAGTCACTGTTGCGGGAGGTTGAATTTATCCTGTTTAATAGTAGTTGTTATATTGAGTGAGAAGGCGGTTTTATTAAAACTAGTTTAACAAGCATAATCATTTGCATTTTTCCCCTGCTCTATGTTACTCATCCATATCTATTTATGGCTGAGCACAATAGTCACTCTTAAGAATCTAATACTTCTTGATGATTGGAATTCCCAGAAATAACTTTCACCAGCATTGGAGTCCAAGGCTGGACAGAGTTCTGCTAAAGTTGTGGTATGCTGGTAAATATTTCACAGCCAGTTCCTGGGAGTGGGGATAGGGAGAGGAAGCATTTGCCAGTGTTCAAGGTGTAAAAACTCACATCATAGCAGATTTGAAACTACCAACCTTCTATTGCTGAATAAGGCATTGGGAAAACATGCACACATTTGCCCTTGCCAGCTAGTTATGCGTTGGCTTGAGTATGTTATTGTAGACTCCCCACCAACTTAAGTGATTATGATTCTATGATTATTTAACAGATTGGAAAAGGAGAGCTCTGTTGGTTTCTTTATTTTTTTACCTAAAAGTTATGAAAACAATTGTATTTAAGTATTCTCCTTGGATATCAATATGTGCTGACCTAACCCAAGCACTGCAAGAGACTAGTTCTCGCACATTTCTTTTTCTAAAAATTCTTGGTTGTAACAGAATGTTCTAGGTAAAAAAATTCTCTCCATGGGGAAAAATGGAATAGTAAATTATTATTTTTTCCCAGCTTTATTGAGGTATGATTGATAAATAAAAATTGTATGTATTTAGAGGATGTAATGTGATGTTTTGATATATGTATACATTGTGAAATAATTACCACAATCAAGCTAATTAACACATACATCATCTCCCATCATTACCTTGTGTGTGTGTGTGTTTGTGTGTGATGAGAAAACTTGAAATCTACTCTCAGCAAATTTCAAGTATGTAATATATTATTATTAACTATAGTCAACAAGCTATACATTAAGTTTCCAATACTTAACTCACCTTATAGCTGAAGGTTTGTAACCTTTGACCAATATCTTCCCAGTTCCTCCACCCCTCAGCCCCTGGTAGTGAACATTCTACTTTCTGTTACTATAAGTTTGACTTTTTTTTTAGATTTCACATATAAGTGAAATCATCTGGTATGTGTCTTTCTGTGCCTGGCTTATTCCACTTAGCATAATGTCCTCAAAGTTCATCCATGTTGTTGCAAATGGCAGGATTTCCTTCTTTTTTTCAGGTTGAGTAATAGTAGAATGGTAAATTGTAGTGGGTGATCCAGCTCTATAATTTGAAAAGGTTTATTTTTTAAGATATGGTCTCATTACTGAAATCAGAGTATCTGTAGAATGGGGAAGCTTTGAAGGATCCATTCATAAGGTCAATAAAAAATGATGGGCCACTGATGTCTCTAGATCTTTTATAGACAAACAGAAAAAAAGGGGCTATCATAATATATGTATATGATATATACCATGTATATCATATATATATGGCTATATGATTAATCATATCTCTAAAGTACTTTTAAAAAGTTATATAGAGTAAAGCTTATCATTTGCAGCTGTTAAAGAGGAATGCCTGCAATGTGAGCAGCCCAGTTTGAAGATAATGGATTTATGAGTTGCAGGAAGCCAAATGTGTGATCGCTTGGGCCAGAATCTGTTAAGTATCATGTTGCTATTTCTCCCCTTTCTTCCCCATCTTAGGTCACATCTCAAATATGAACATCACCCAGAGGTTACCCAGGTGATCCCAGGCCATCCTGGGTATGCAGCTGTGCAGAACTTGATCTTGAAGGACAGATGGCATTGGGGGGGATTCTTTTATACCTTGCACTGACCAGGGCTAAGTTTCTGACATTTCTGTCTGCAGACAACAAAAGGCTTTCATCATGAGCTGCTTTCTGATGCGTGCTTAAAACCAAGTTGAACGCATTAAAAGGGTGAAGAAGCAGAAATCTACTCACTGTGCTCTGTGAAGAATTAAATTTTGGTGAGAGTTGAAGGAAGGAGAAATAGATTTTTAAAAACCTTTATGCTCTCTCCAAAAAATTGGATTTAATGTGTATTTTGGGCTAATTCTAATTCTCCATTACACATTAAATTCCAATACACATTAAATCCTATATTTTCTTTAAAAATAGACATTTTAAATAAAATGTTTAATACAAATTACATTTAGCTGAGTTTAATCACCCTTTCTGATTTGAATAATATTATGATTCTTGCAAGCCCAAACTTTCCCTTAGCAAAATTTAATGTTACTGGGATGTGGTTTGCTTTCATGAATTCCCCTCCAAATTTTTCCTTTTTCAGCTAGAATATTTTCTCAGACCTCCTTCTCTCTAATGTTACTAAAATCCTTTGAAATATTATCTGATTTCAGAACCAAGACTTAACCATGTCCTTTTCAGGAAACTTAAAATAACTCTTATATCCTTTTAATTTAGTACTTTACTCCACCATATATCCACACCAGTCCTTCTGACTCATTGTATTTCTGAAAAGTACAAAGCAACATTTCTGAAATTTAGTTGTTAACAGTATTACATAGAGGCTATACGACTGAGTGAAAAAAATAGTATTATAATAACTAACATTACTTGAGTTACACATCTGTCCAGGAATTATTCTAAGTGCTTTATGTGCATTTCTCATGTAATCATCACAATAATCTGGAGGAGATAGGTCATATTCTTATTATCAACCTTATTTTCCAGATCATAAAGCTAGGCACAGATAAATCATGAGACTTTTGTAAGATCACAAGACAATTCAGTAAAGGAATGATTCGAACTAAGGTTGTCTGGTTGGATCGTTCACATTTTTATCCACTTTGCCATGCTTCTCAGAGTGATCTTACCATTTGTTTTGAAAGCTCTATTCAAGGCAGTGTGTAGAGTGGATAGGACACTGGACCAAAGACCAGAAGATGGGCCCTTAACCTGATTTTTTTCATGAATTGGTTGTGTAAACTTGGACAAATCAACATTTCTTTAAAAAAAGGTAGGCAGAATTCATTGCATTAAGTCCTTTTATAAGCATCTTATTTATTTTCAATAAATAATGCTATCAGTGGGAGACCATCTAAGCAGAGCCTTTAGGATCAATATTGAATACAGATTCTAGGGTGATACATTGTGGCTGACACAGAGCTGTGGTTGATGCAGGGCTCCTGTGTTGAGTCCCTTCTCTTCCTCTTACCAGATGTGAGATGGAGCCAAGTTAATCACACTGCCAGAGCTTCTGTTTCCTCATCTGTAAAATTCAGATAATAAAAAACGTTCACCTGAGAGAGTTATTGAGGATAGATGAAGAGTGACCTTAAAACACTTAGCACAGTATCCATATGCTTTGCTGTGTGATCCTGTGAGGTTACCATTACCAGCTCCATTATACGAGTGAATAAACTGAGGCCTAGAGAAGTTAAATAACTTGTCCAAAGTCATCCATCTTGTAAGTGGTGGAGTCAGCATCCTAACTCAGGCAGATGAGCTTTCAATGAACACACCATCTTTCTCCCAGGACGAGGAAGAAACTTTATGTTATCTATTACCTAAGCTAACTGTTGGTTTTCCAGGATATCCTCCACTTCCCACAATTCAGTAGCCCAAGGATTGAACTGATACCTTCAGAAGACTTCCTGGATTCCCTCTCCAAGACCCACAATCCACTATGATTGGATAAGGCCTACCCTCTGTTTGATCAGTGCTACATACACACACACACATGCACACACATTCTCACATTCACCAAGTCTTGGTTTCCTTTTCTAAAAAGCAAAAGAGGGTAAAGGAATGCCCTCCCAAGTCTCTTTCTAATGTTCAAGTTCCAGCCTCCCGGCACTACCCTACATCCCATATGCCCACGTAGATAAACTTGGTTTAATACAAGCTAACTTCCGATTTAGCACACAGTATTAAGAATTAAAGTTGGATGAAGCTATTACTGTTAGGAATAGCCTTGGGCTATTTTTCAATTCACTTCTGTCATACATCAAATGATTATGAAAATCGAATGCTGTATCCAGGAAAATAGAACATGAAAAGACAGGAATAATGTGTGTCTTTAGGACACACATTTGAACACAAAAGAATTAGGGCCCAGATATCACTATATGTCAAATGTGAATTTATTTCTATAAAAGGCTTCAGAACTCTCTAAGCTTTGCATTGTCTGAAGAGTGCTACAAAGCGATCTGTGACTTGTAGTGCTTGCATCCAGATCTTTGAAAATGTTTTTTCTTCTTAATCAAGTTAGGATATTGGATTTCCAGAAGAGTAGGATCTCTGTATTTTGATACTTGCTCGATTTCTTAAAGCTCCTAAAGGTGGCTTTTGACTTTCTAATTGATTCTAACAAACACATGGCTTCAGTCTATCTGGCTTCCCCTTTGTCTAAGAACACTGACATTAGGAGTTCCCAATTGTCACCTCTATGTGGACACCTTCCATCCAGAAACCGTGTTGAGTTTTCAGGTTTCACAATGATGCTGATTTCAGTCAGCACTGCTGGAAATGAGGGTCTTTTATAAAATGCTTCAGATTCCCAGTTATTCCTACCTTTGTCTCTTCAGTCCTCAACATCCTGTGGGGCAAAACTAGAGAGCTGCATTGTTTCTGTGTAAGGTGAACCTGCGTCCACAGAGGAGCAGCACCCATGTTCCCAATTCATGACCTGTGTAATTTATTTCTAGCAAAGCTCCATCCTTAATTCACTGTTATCTTGTCATTCTGGCATCCTCCTTCCCTCTGTGCTATGCATGTTGGGGTCGGTGAGGTGAGCAATGACCCAGAGAGGGGCATCTTTAGCATGGCAAAGTCCTTAGGATGAGCTGAAGATTCCTGTCTTCACTGAAGTTTTCCAGTTTTTAATTCACATCTTTCATTTTGTGATGCTTGATAAAGAAAACAAAATAGTATGAGTTGGTAAATGTTAACACGTGCTGCTAATACAAAAGCAGGTTATTCTGTCATTGATAACGGAAGAAAATGTGCAATAATAGTATTTAATTTGCACTCGTAGGTAAGAGCCTTCATTGCAACACAAAATCTGATTTTTGTTTGTGACCAGCATGAATGCTGACCTCTGCCCTTTGAATGATCTTTCCGTCTCCCAGAAAGTTCATGAAAAGGTCATGGAGCTGTGCTGACTTCCTCTGTGTGTGCATGGATGTGTCTTTGCTATTGATCTGGGAAAAGACCATTCTGTGGTTTTGTTCATTTTGTTTTTAATGGAAACCTAATCAGTAATTATAAAATGTTTCTAGTGGAATTCACGCCTGAGTAAGTGAAGAAAGCTAACCTCATTTCATGCTGATTTTTTAACCTTTGTCATAACTCCCAATTAAATGCATTTCTTGAATCCTTAACAAAGCACAATATGGCACTTACTGGTCACAAGTTCAAAGCAGGAGAGAGAAAAAAAATGGCTTAATAGCCGGAAATAAAAACATCAGTGAATTTTTCTTATGGATTCCTTCATGTCAAATTCATATCATGAGTGACTCGCAGTTTTCCCTTTAGATCATCTTGGCATCATCGAGGAGCAAAAATAAAAATGATTTCTAGTGTATTCTTGAGGTGATTCCTTCTTTTGATGCTGCCTGTCACCATAAAAAGGGTTATGAATCTCTGGAAACCTGCTGTACTGTCGGCAGCATAGGCACCAGTTTTCAAATCAGACTGCAGTAACTGGAGCAGTTGGAGGGTTTTAAATCTCTACGAGAAAACTATTGCCATTTACAAACAACAAAGATTGTACTGAAATGGTGAAAAATGCACTTGCGTCATATTTAGAATGATTGTGTGTGGGAGGATATAACAATACTTTTCAGGACTGTAAGCCATACGTATATTCATATCTTGTGCTATTTATCTTGTAGATATACAGCGCTGGAAGTTCTCTGCTGCTAGCTGTTAGGCTCGTAGCATTGAGGAGGAAAGATCCCAAGGCTTGTCACTGCCGTATATCACTGCAGCTGTGCCCTTTGATTACACTGGGGCGCCACCAGTCATTAATAACAGGGAAAGCTTTTTGTCTGGCAAATGCATCGCTGTACAGTCTTAATTCTTAACACCTAGACATCTTGGTGCGGTAGCAAAGGTAAATTAAAGATGAAGCTTGTTTATTTTACAGTCACACTTGTGAAAATAGAGGTGGCCTTTCCAGAACCATTCAGGAAAATATTTTTCCCTTGCCTTATAAAATTGAAACATTTTCATGTTTTGTTTTTGCTGAAGGGAATCCTGTCATTAAGTCTCACTCAAACAAACAATTTGAGCACAATGTAATTATGATTTTAATTCCATCACTGTCACACTCATTTGGCTACCAGAGGGTTACAAAACAAGCTATCATCCAAGACAACAATTACTGTATAGACTTAAAAACCCAAATGTGTTCATGGTTGAAGATTCTTGAAGAGTATAATGTGAATGAAACTTGCATAGAATGTTTTCCAATGTGGAAAACACAACACAGTCAAACTTGATGCTTACTGAATGTGTGGCTTTGAAAGGCTGATGTGATGCCAGAAGCCCGTTTTCTAGGCAGTAGTGCTTTCCTTTCAAAAGTAATCCCAGAGCTGACCAATTTCTGAGAAGCCTGATCCACAGTAAACTAACTCACAAGAAATGAGTTTATAAATGCCACCTCCCTATATCAAATGTTGTACTTTTTTTTTTTTTTTGAGATAGGCTTTCTTACTCTGTCACCCAGTCTGGAGTGCAGTGGTGCAATCACAGCTTGCTGCAGCCACAAACCTGATCTCAAGGGATCCTCCCACCTCAGCTCCTGAGTAGCTGGTATTACAGGTGCACACCAGTGTTCATTTTTAAGGCAAATGACACTGACTTCCCTATGATGTTCATTATATAAAGTTTATTTTAAAATAATGTTAGGGAAAGAGGCAGTCTATTTAGAGAACATTATTAAGGAATTCAGAGTACAGAATAGGTACTCATGTGCAGAGCACAGAGTACAGAATAGGACAAAACATCATGATTGGCATATACAAATTACCAAAGTATTTACTAAAGTTTGACAACACTATTAATTTTTAAAACTGCCAGGATAATCATTCTAAAGTATGAATTAAATCCCATCATTGCCTCTACATAAAATTGCTCAGCAGTGTTCCAGTGTCTACAGGATCTGACACCTGCCTCCTCTTCCAAACCTATCTCTGTCCTCAATCCTACTCACAACCAAATTCTGCCCCTTCTGTGAGAATGCTACTCCCTCCCTGAGGGTTCCTCCTTACCCCTCAAGACTTGACTCAAATGTGAAGACTCTGACCCTCAACCCAAGCATTCAGGTACTCTTTACTCCATTCTCCCACAGGACCTTATTTATACCATGAGGATACCATTTATTACAGTGACCTCTAAGGGATTTTTGTTTGTTTATTTTTATGTTTTTATTTACCCTAAAGCCCAAAGTGCTTTATTCATCTTTGTCTCTTCAGCACCTAAGGTAGCCCTTGGTGCATACACACAGTGGGTGTGCAGAAACATTTAAGGATGAATAAATTCCTCATAATGGAAGATAATACTTGGCTCAAGACCAGGACCAGATATAATTTAGGAGCAAATTACAAATCCTAAATTTGCTTTATCAGCGCAGAGAAGACCAAGGGGGGGTTGAAATTAATAACAATATTAATAGTCATAATATTCACTAATATTTAGAAAGTGTTTACCATGCTTATGGCCTTCTACATGCGTGAACTCATTTGGTCCTATAACAACTCCATGAGGGAGGAACTATTATTTCCTCTGTGTGGTAACCGAGTCTCTGCAGGCTGGGGAGCTCATCCACAGTGAACAGCTCTTCAGGAGTGGAACTGGGATGCAGAGCCAGGGCTGTCTGCCCCCAGAGCCCCTCCTCCAGCGGTCCCCTCCAGCCACCGTGCTGTTTGTGACTGCCTTTCTACTCTCCAGACAGAATGGAATGGGCACTGAGAAGCTGTTTACCTGAAGTCTGCCCACTGTTGGTCCCAGACAGGTCCATGCCTGTTGAGAACAGCTCTAGTATTTTTGCCCCGCTCACAACTGTCTCACAAGTTTCCCTAACACTCTGCTTCCCTGGCCCTAGCCCTTACAGTAAACCCTCAGACTTTATTCTGCCACACTGGTTTGGCCACAGGCTTCCCCTATAACTGCCTGGTTCACAAAAGCAGCATCACGTCTTGGTTAAGACAAAGCTCTGCTACCAGACTGCTTGGCTATGCAACATAGCTGCCTGACAAGTTACTTAATGTCTCTGTGTCTCAAGATTAAATGAGCTAGTGCTTCACAGGTACTTAGAACCATGCCTGGCACATAGTAAATATTACGAATGTTTGTTATATAAAGTGCAAATCCTCTGGATCATGTCGTTTTCTATTGTTCCAGGTAAATATTTCATCCAGTGGAGTCTCATCCATCCCTTACTTCTTTTAGATGCCCCACAGAGGCTGTCACCAACTTGAATGTCTTTGTCAGGACACTGTCTACCTTCCAATATGTTATAATTTCTTTCATTCTTAAATAATGCTCGCTTTGGGGCCAGTACTGTGCTAAGTGCTACAGGACAAGAACATATGAATAGCACCGTCTTTGTCCTCAGGGGGCTTAAGAGTGGTCAACAAGCAAAACAAAATAGAAAACACTGTCTCTGTCCTGTGGCATGCTGGGAGTTTCCAACAGGGAAGGGAGAACGAGTATAAGCATGTAGGGTGCGGGGAGTAGGGACTTGAGGGTACCATGGAGGCCTCAAGGCTGGCCCTTTCATGGGAAAAGCCAGCAGTTTAATCTGCCAGTGCCAGAGGCTCGGCAAACTCAGCTATGACCTGGGCAGGGTCACTATCCAAGGGTTCTGGGCTAAAAGTGTGGGGACCTCAGGTGGGGATGGAGCAGTCCAGGAGTCAGGTAAGATGCTTCAGTGGAAATCACAGAGGTCTGCTGAGGTCAGCAAAAGCTGATGTCTCCCCAGAATCTCTCCTGCTTCAGCCTGCTTGGTGCCTATGCTGTGACTGACTGTTTAAACCAGCCCTGGGGAAGACTGTGGGAGGAAGTAGGAAGGTTTGAGGGTCCTGTCTAATCCGTAATCAACCCTGCGCTGTAATCTTTGCAAAGACCTTGAGGAGAAACCAAATGTTAAGACAGAAGACCCATCAGAGAACCAAACACACAAGATGGGAATTGAGTGAAGAGGCTGCACCTTATAGGCATCAGGAGGTTCCTGAGTCTCCATTCACCCTGATTCCTAGTGAGGCTGGACCTGCCAGCCAGTTCCAGGTCCTGTGCCTGCTGGAGAAGCTCCCCAGATGTGAAGGAGATCTGGTTCTTATTGGCCCCCACCATGGTGGGGCTGGGCCTAAAGAAGGCACAGCACAGGTCATGGCCTTTTAGATCCCATCAAGGAGAAGCAATGTGTTCCCCAAATAGGATTCATGATAGATTTCCAAATAAGAACAGTATAAGCTTCCCAAAGCCAGGGGCTTACGTTTTAGAGCAGAGATTTCTTCTTCTTGGTGGTGATCACAGAGAGAGTGGCAATAAGATAGGCCTGGTAAGATGTTAGTACTCTTATGACTTCAGCAGATGGAGCTGGGAAGGAATACAATCCCTGTGGACAAAAAGGAGAGAGCAAAGATATGGGGGTGGGAAAGCACACGGTGAGGGGGAGATTTACTTAGAAGAATTCAGGCCTAGAAGCTGGGGAAATTGTGCCATAAAATTGGCACTGTTTTTTAGAATAATAGCATAATTTTCTCTTTCTGGAGATGATCTGGACCTGTTCTTAATCTCCAGAGGAATTCACTGCTTATGTATCCCTTCTTGACTCCAACCCCCTGTCAGTAACTGAGATTCAGTGTGTCCATGGTCCTCAAAGGTGCAGTGGTGTGGTGGGGCAGACATCAGCACTGATGAGTGGAGATTCTACTTTGAAAAGGTTTTACTCCACTGCAACCCCAGATGGCAATCAGTCAATTCCTGCTCTCAAGAAGAACAACCACTGGATGCTGGAACTCAGTTTTGGTCAAACATAGGATTGTGCTGGATAGTATTTAAGATTCCTTCTGGGCTCAGATTCCAGGACTCTCTTCTCGAGGCTTGTTCATGCTGGCAAGGTCATCTCCAAGCAGATAATATTTAAGGAAGTTAGGAATGTTTTGATTCAACTAGAAGAGTAGCTGCCACTTTTTCCATCTCACAATAGAATATTGATATTAGCCACCTTGAGGATGAATTATAAATCATTCCAAAAACTATGAATTATATATTTATTGTGTACATGGAATAATATAAATGAGTATGACATCACCCCTTACATTGAGGGACTCACAATGTGGTGAGGCTAATATTTAAACACACAAATAGATGTGGCAATGTAACACAGTGGTTGAGAAGGTGGGCCCCAGACAGCGTTACATTGCTAAATATTTAACAATAACAATTGTTGATCTGAAAGAGAATGGTGGGGGGGGGGAGGGTATGCTGGTGTGTAGTTCATGCCTATTTCCGTGGTGTAAATACTCTCACTGTAGCTTATTTCAAGCTACCAACTTGACATCACTGAATGGAGAGTTAGAAAGAGATCCTAATAATAGACTCTCTAAGGCTGGTATGAACTGGCTCTGGTGATAACCTATCTGGTCTTGAGTCTTAACTCTGGCATGTACTAGTGTGGTCTCAGCTTTGTAACTCCTTTATCCTTTAGCACCATCTGAAAAGTGGGATGTTAGTGGTGCTTTTTCATAAGTTCATTTGAGGGTTCCGTGTAAAGTACTTAGAAGAGTGTCTGGTGCATGGTCTCAGTAAGCATGAATGTAGTTATTATGATTAAATACAAAGAGGATGGAGAGATGGTTACCAGTTGGGGGATTCCAGGACTTAAGAAGGGGTAAATTTTTCTACAGGTGGGGATGGTGGGGATTGTCCCCTATCTCAAGGGCTGGGGAACAGCATGGCAAAGCCAAGCAGGTAAGAAAGTACCAATAATGTTTGGAAAACTCCTTGTAGCTCAGTTTGGCCTGGATATAGGTTTGCCTTTTTGGGGAGATTATGTGCTTAGGAATTAGGGTGGACCACATTGCAGGGGTCTTGAATGCAGCAAGATCAGACTTACTATAGGGGACAGTGAGGAGCCACTGCCTATTTAGAGACAGCAGAGTGACATGAGGCCTGGTATTCCCAACAAAACTTCTTTAAGCTGAGGGTGACATGAATGTCCAAGTGATGTGAGGTGACTGCTTCAAATTACCCCTTGGGAATTCAGACTTAATCTATGATTTAAAACCAGTATTGACTGGCTACAGCCAAGTCTGGCATACAACTAAGGAACATCAAGGCAAACTCTGGGTTCAATACAGTGTTCGGGACTCCAGTTGGGCCAATGAAAGTTGTCAAATGGGTATATCTTCCATAATCATTAACTCACATTAATGAAATTTCCTATCAAGTAGATGCTCCGTAGATGTATGATCTCACTGAGTGGAATCATCAGTTCACAGAAACTCTAATACAAAACAAATTGCTGCCCTTTAGAAATGACTTGCAAATAGAACTTCTGCAAATAATACAGGAGAGGAGAAGAGTATCATTTTCTACAGAGCTGATTGAAGGAAAAATTGCTCAGTTGATATTGTTTTCCAGAATGTCACCCCTTCAGAAAACACTATTTCAAAATGGCTCATTTACTTTGCATCTAATTTCTATCAATTCAGGCTTTGTTTTGTAAACAATGTTCAAAGAGCCAAGTTCCTTTTTAACAGCTTACAAATTACCCCAAATCACACTATTGTTTGTAACAGCATTCACATTTTGTGTGCTGCCTTTACCAGTTTAGAAGGTACAGTGGCATATGTTGTTTCCTCTCATCCTCACAGTAGCCCTGTGAGAGGGAACTGCAGGACTTGAGAGTTGGAAGGGACCTGTGAGATGACAATGAAGACCCTCTTTCCTCATTCATTCATTCAACAAATATTCGTTATATACACCCTTGACAGAAACTGTGCCAGGATTACCCATGATGAACAAGAGAGAAGGTGCCTATTCTCAAGGGACTGACATTCTTATTGGGAGGCCAGCTGCAAACAAATACACAAATATATTATCAAGATAATTAAATTGTGGTATATGCTCTGAAGGGAACATACAGGTTCTATGATAGAGAGGATTTGGGTTGAAATTGTACTTTAGATATCACTGTTAGGAGGTGACATTTGAACTGAGACTTGAACAGTAAGAAGGAGCTAGTCATTGAAGACCTTGGGGCAGAGCATTTAAGGCAGAGAGAACAGCAAGGACTCAGGCCAATAGTGAGCCTGGCATGGCTAAGGAAGGTGGGGACCAGTGTGGCAAAGCAAAATAAGCAAAGGGGACAGTGGTACAAGGTGACATTGGAAACTTAGACACAACCCGGATTCTGAGGACTGAATTTCAACCCAAGCCCTGGAAGTGTTCTGAGCAGAGGAGATATATGTATCTGCTGGGAGGTGAAGGGACGTTTCGAGATATTAAGAGTGTTGGCAGTGGGACCACTCAGGCAGCTGAAGCCCAGAAAGAGAAAGAAACTTGTTCAAGATCATTCAGATGGTTGGTGGCAGCGCTGGTTCTAGAACCAGGTTTTCACCCTCAAGTTTTAAGTGTTCTTGTCATTTTGCAAATAAGGAAGTGTTTAAGGGATTTTAATTACTGTTTGTACAGGAGCATGTAGAAAGTTATAATCATCCCAGTCTTCGGAAAAAAATATTATATTGCAGAGTATATTTTTACTGTATGTGTATATGTTAGAAACACTGAGATCAGTCTATACTTTGTAGACACAAGGTATGTGGGTGTGGCAGACACACCTTATTGTCTAACTAGTCTCCATCCTTTTCATTTCTCCTGCCCACAGACTTCTCATTTTGTTCCAGATAGCATTGTATTTTCCAGTCTCCTTTGCAGTTAAGAGTAATCTAGTTTTGACCAATTAGAATTGTGCTGAGGTTTCCTGGAAAATTTTTACTTTTCTCATAAAAGCCCCACTTTTTCTACATTCTTGTCATTTTCTCTTTGCCTTGTGAAACCATGGAAATGAAAGCTACATAGTAAGATGGCAGAGTAAGAAGATGGAAGGAGCCTGGTCCTTGATGGTTTAAAAGCCATGGCACCTACTCTGTGCATGTTACTTCTGAACTTCATGGCAGATAAGAAAATGTTCGTTAAATCACTGTGTTTGGATTTTTGTTAAATGCAGCCGAACACATGAGCTAATTCACTGGCCTGGAGAGAGACGGAGCGATAAGTTAATACACAGTGGCCGCAATCCAATATAAACAGCTTATGAAAATATGAGATGGGATCAACTATGTGTCAGAGCCAGGAAAAGTAAGAGTTGTGGATTTTCCTAAACAAAAGTGGTATTTTTCTAAGCAAAGCTATAGTAGCACTTTCTCTAGGAGGAATTAAGCCATCAGCTTTTACAATAAAATTTCCTATCCATGTGGGCCCGAGAATCAAGGAGACCTAGAACCAGGGACATTTGAATTATACCAGGAGAAGGAACCCTGAGAGGGTGTTCAATCAAGCTGCTGTCAGTGACCTGAAAATTCACTTAAAGAGATTGTCAAGAGGTCTAGGCAAGTTTAAGCCTCCTTGGCAGGTTATGAGTCCATCTGAGGTTGCATCTAGAGTCAGCTCAAGGGATTCTTGGTCCCTTTTATAGATCAGACTCACAGCACATCTTCCTTCCAGGCTACTCACACCCAAGATGGTGATGAGCCTCTAAAGGTCATCCTATTTTCAATCTAGGGATCTCCATGGCTAGCCAAAGGAGATGTAAATAAGAACTTTCTGTGTCATTTCTTTTCATGACTGCCTGAAAACATTGTCTGGCCCAACTCAAGTCCTTTGACAGTTATTCAAAGGCACTATTTGGGTCAAGCAGCAAAGGACCTATTCATGCCCTCATTTTCTCACATTAGAACTGCTCTTAGAATTTACATTTTCTTTCTTATATATAGACACACATAGACATTAGACTATAAACTTGAAGGCAAAGTCTATTTGTAATGGTTACTATGTAATTCCAAGCCCCAGTACAGCATACAGTGCTATGTGTTATTCCATAACTATTCATCGTGTATTTGAGTCGTGGACACAGAAGTTCTTACAGCTTCCATAGAAAAGGCTAGATAATAGGTCACTAAGCAGGCACATAGGGGTAAGAGGAATATCAGGCTCTCCATCCCTCTAAAAGTTTCCCAAAAGCATGATCACTGAATACCCACCATGAGTAGTCTACCCCCAGACTAAACTAAGAAATCCACCTGGGCCTTGTCCATAACAACAAGCTGTGACATTGAAAAAGTATTTTCACTTCTGAGGCTTCTGGTTCTTCTTGCATTATCCACCCACCAGTCTATCCATGTAGCACACATTTATTGTTTTCTAGTTTCAGTTATTCTCAAATTCTTTTAGCTTGCGGGGTATCTGGGAAAATAAAGCATTTGAAAGCAAAGAAAGCCTGACCATGAACCAGCAGTCTCATGTAGCTACAACCCTGCAGGCCAGACTGTTACTCTAAGAGACCAGTTGTGGAGGTGGCTCAGTTACCACCAAGGGGTTCCCTGCTGAGTGATGGGAGCACCTTTACAGGCTTCAGTAGTTACAACATCCCCTCTTAGTGGCTTATACTTTGGTATTAAAAACAGAATTTGTGTCAGAAGTAAAAACTGATCATGGCTCACGTTTGGGCAATACTGTTGCCACACTAATTTATTTTTCTTTTAAAAATACATCTTTACATATTTTTTTGACATTCCTTGGTCTCTTCTCCAAATGATGCCCTAGCAAACACTGGCTTTGCGGTCATAACTGGTGTTGAGCTAGTGACTTGCAGTGATTTTTCAAACTTGGGTTGGAGGAGAGGAAGAAGAGATGAATGAGTTTGTTATCGGGCGTCAGGGATATACTTTTCAAAAGAGTTTGTTATGGGGCGTCAGGGATATACTTTTCAAAAATGCACAGCATCTTGGAAATTTGGTTTCCCAGCACCATTTATATTGCTGAGGAATAGACGTGTCTCTCAATCTGCAGCAGTGTTTCGTGACATTTGGATTTACAGTGTTCAAGTTGAAGTCTCTAGCCCCTTGCAGTCTGTCAAAAACAGCTTCTTTGTCCATTTATTTTTGTCTTCCACACCCAGTCTGAATATCTTTTGTAAATTTATACTTGACAACCCTCGTATTTCAGTAGCTGGCTTTGGTTTCACAATCTACCTTGCTTGCTCAGTTACATTAGCTGAAACAACAAATTTAATCCATGATGTCAATAGTAAATTATAGCAGAGAGGTAATATATGTCTGACATCATAAAGGTCAAGGCTATGGTGGAAACACTGCAAATTCTGGAGCCATTGTTTGAGCAAGTGGTGGACTTTTGCTAAACACTAATATTATGAAAATCAGATTATAAAAGCTGCATTTAGCTAATCTTATTTTTTTTAATGGAAAATTTCTAAAAGCAGAAAGCTCTCATACTCTATCCTGCACTGTGGATTTTGTTCCCATGGACATTGGCTATGTAATTATATTTTATATTTGGTAGTGGATAAATAATTAAAACGAGAATTACTTTCCTGAAAAGATTCATTTAGAGGACACATTTTCTATTACCATAGCTGTTAATGGGGGAGGGGACATTGCCTCCTACCTACCTAAACTACCTTGCCATTAAAGTCTCTAAATTACCTCGGTGAATTCTGACCACAGAAGTGGTTGATGAATTGCTTTTGCATAAATGCACTTTCCCTTTGCTGGAATCTAATTTTATGAAACACACTCGTGTGTGCGCCCGCGCTCACACACACACTCACCAAGAGACACACATATACCAAAGCAACCACTGAACCCTCTCAACAAGAAAAATTGAAGGCTGGAATTTTCTCTATGTAATGAAGTTTTTTAAAACGTTGCCAGTAATATAAGCATCGCTGAGGAAAGCCCAAATGGTTTCATCTCCTGTAGGGAAGAGCAGTTCATGAATCATTGTTTCCATGCAAAAGTGTTTCATTCCTTTAACTGGTGCTATCAATTGTACTGGCTGAATTTTTTTTTTTTTTAAGTATCAAAATTTGATTCTAGTTTAAACTCATTTCTTACAAGTAGGGAAAAAAATCTTTCTGCAGTGTAAGCCCAAAAGGCATTCTGTGGATGAAAGGGTCTGAGAATCCCATCCCTTTTGTCATTATAATGTGTTTAAAAGGTTTGATCCATCATGGGCAACCCCAGCAGCCAAGGAGCATTCTTAAGAAGCTATATCTGTCACTTGGTGCAGATATATTTTTATTTGTTAATTAGAAGCATTTATTATAGTTGCCATGTGTTCTTGCTGCATGTGTTAGGCTAGGAAAGAATACAGTATCTGAGCCCCAAGATATGATGTGGTGGAATAATCTGTGTTAGGTATTATCTCAAGGTAGTGTCATTTTTGTTTGTGTCCCTGAGAAGGGAGAAGATGACTTTAGTCCCCCAGTGTCAAGGATAACCAGCTGCTCATGAGATGAGAGTTGGAGCAATTGCTCTAAGGAATCTGAAGACAAACAGGCTGGCAGAAAGGAAGTCACCTCCAGTGCTCTCAGTCAGAGCCTCTCTGATTCGCCTGTCTCCATTATTGCACAGCACATGATGAGTTTGACTTCAAGAGATAAGTTGGCCAAAATGGAGAAATGCCACATGCCTAGGCCACTTTCTCTGCCTAACTTGCGATCACTTAACATGAGCAAGCTGAAGAAACCTACTCCTCAAACTGGCCTTTGCTCAAGTTCATAAAGCACTTCAAAGAAGGAAAATGACTCCTGCATATGAATGTTGTTGCAATTAATAACTGCCCATTTTTTATTTCTAAGATTTCTTTAATTTGGTAGTTGAGGCCTATGAATATGCCCAAGAGATCATGAACAAGACACAATTCCTGCCTTCAAGAACCTTAAAATTGAAAACCGTGACCAAAAAAACCCAAAGCCCTCTGATCTGTTTTGGATTTGTGTCCCCACCCAAATCTCATGTCGAATTTTGATCTCCAGTGTTGGAGGAGGGGCCTGGTGGGAGTTGATTAGATCATGAGGTGACTTCCCCCTTGCTGTTCTTGTGATAGTGAGTAAGTTCTCCCAAGATCTGGTTGTTTAGAAGTATGTAGCGGCTCCCTTTTTGCCCTCTCCCTCCTGCTCTGGCCTGCTTTCCCTTCGCCGTGATTGTAAGTTTCCTGTGGCCTCCACAGCCATGTTTCCTGTACAGCCTGTGGAGCTGTGAGTCAATTAAACCTCTTTTCTTTGTAAATTACCCCGTCTCAGGCAGTTCTTTATAACAATGCAAGAACAGACTAATACACCCTCTACCTAGTCTCTCAGCCTATTATTCCTCTCAATGCCATGCTGCTGCAAGGGAGGATGAGAAAGTGGAGAACAGGTGCGTGTCATTCACGATGGGCTTCATCACAGGGTCTACCACAGTGTATATTGCTACACTGACAGCATTACCATCACTTACGTGTACTGATTTATATGCCAATGAAAGATGACTGGGGTGTGGTATGTACCTTGCCTTATATCACCAACATGTAACTTCGATATTTCTTCTTCATAACAAAAGAGAAAAATTATTTAATTTCTCTAATTTTTGTTACAGAATAAAGTAATATCCTACAAAGCAGGTGTTGATCATTTCTGGCAGCAATCAGTTTTTTTCTCTACTTTAATTCAAGAGTAAATTTTGTTTCCGAATGAATGAATAAGTGAATTGTAGCTGGTGCTGTGATCCACCCACCTATACTTCTCTTCGATTCTGATAGTGAATAGAAGTTTACAAAAGTTTACCCTCCTAGTTTGGCCTTAAAAACATAGAACCTTGGTTTCTGGGCTATTTGACTACTGCTTTAGCTAAACAATAGCAATAATTAATCGTTGCTATGTCCCATGTCATAGGTACCATGCCTGGCACATCATTTGCTGTATCTCATTCAGTGTTTGCAATAGCCCTTTGAGTTACATATTGTTATTTTCCCATTTTACAAAGAGAAAAGTAGGATTTAGCAAAACTAGATAACGATCAAATGCTACAAGAACAAAAATTAGTTTGATTGCTAGCCTATGGATTGATTTCCTTTGGGTCAGGTGTCCACTCCTGCTCCAAAAATCCATTCAAGGATGCAAATCTGACCGCCTCCAAATGCAATGTCTCTTATCTCTACCCAGTCCTACCTCATCAATGGTTCACATTACAAAGTCCCCTTGATGTGGACTATTCTCCCTGTTAATTCTCTCAGTCCTAGAGTGACAACTGCACTTCCTTCAGCTATTAGAAAGCAGTGGTTTCCTGGGCTTGCTTCATCACCTCAAGCAAGCCTGTTAGCTACTTCTCTCAGCAGGGGAACTGGAAGCATGACGAATGATGACCATCTACTCAGGGACTAAACAAACTCTTCGTTATTCCATTAGTGATTTTCCATTTCCTGCTAAGCCTAACAATTTATTAGCACTATTTAGGCTAATGTATGGCTGTATTATTTTACATATTTACTTCATATACTTCACGTGATGACATATTAGGTATTCAGATCCTCTGTTTGGATGAGTTTGAGAAGATTACTCTCCCAGCACTGGTAAGACCACCATTAATTCCTCTTTGTGGAGCAACTTTTCTCCAAGGATTTTAAAAGAAATGACCACACGGCTGTTGTGAATCAAATAGGTTTGAAATGTAATGCATTAGGAGGAAACACTTATGTGTGCTTCTCAGTCACACTACACTGAAGGTAATTCTTATATGTTGTGTTGAAAGCAGCACTAGACAAGACCACAGGACCCCAATTTCCAGCCCTCTACTCTGTAGGGTTTTTGTGAAAATCAGCAAAGGCATGTAGGTGACGATTCTGAAAAAGTGACTCTTACCCAGACTCCTTTAAAAGAAACACCTTTATTGCAAGATTACATGTGGACTGGAATTGGAAGAAGAAAGCGAAGTCCCAGAGGATAGAGGACAATCTAGTTCTCCTCCGGCCACCTCTCTCTCTCCCTTTCAGGTGACATGTTCCTGCTCCCATTGTGTCTGTTCTCTGTGACCTCGCTGTCCTCTTGCTGTGGCCACTGCTCTCTCCACACTGACCAGCTTCTTCCTTCCATCTCTTCCAGGATTTAGAACATGGTGACCAAGAAGCCAAATACAGCTTGAAGTGCTTTATTTGGCCAGCTTAATATCTAGATCAAATTTTGAATTTGAATGTTTTTGGCAAGACGTGTATTAATTTTTGCCACATAGTTGCAAATTTGTACATTTACTTTTTTCAGATGAAGGCATTTGAGTTTAAAACCACTTTATATATTTTCTCTACTTCCTTTTTTTAATTCATAGTTTTTGCTACTTCTTAACTTTCTGTGACTTCACATGCTGTCCACCCATCTAATAATGTGCTCTGCTACAATTGTATGTCCTCTCACTGCTAACCCTCATTTGATCTCTTTATGTCCATTTACATTGCTGAGAAAGAACATTGCTGTCCCATATGACATAATAGGTCAATCCAATACTGACATGTGTATTGTAAGTGCAAAAGTTGTAGGGTATCCATTATTATTATTGATATTCTTAAGTGGTAGTATAAGGGCCATATAATAACTCCAACTCCAAAAAAATTCTCTCCTGGCATATGTAATGATTTATTGCTTTGGAGTTTATCCAAACACCTTAGCTAAGAAGCACAGCAGTTAAGCTATGGACCCTTTTTTTTTTTTTTTTTTTACTGATGTGAACATACCCGTGGGTCTTCTGTACACATCTGTGAGGCACTAGTTTCAGGTTCAGACAAACCACTCAGATTCTTGGTTGAGTGAGGTAGTCTGTAGGCACAGCCAAGGCACTCTGGAGATACATGGGCAGGCACAGGTCATTTGGGGCTACCTTGAAAACAGTATAAAAATTTTTTGGATACACCAAAGCCATCAGTGTTGAAGAATGTTATGTGGTCCCTACTTATGCTTACAAATTTGGCCCCTTCTTCATCCTTGATACACCTGCCTTCTATTCACTCAGTCATTTGCCTGTTTTATTCTGTTCCAACCTCCTCTGCCAATAAGGACTCAGATTAAAAATAAAATGAAGAAAAATAAGGGAAAATAGACCATTTTCTGCTTTCTGCCAGGTCTAGGCACCAAGGCTGAATGTGTCTCTTTCAGTATCTCATTTTATAAAGAAATAAAGACAACCATTATCAGAGAAGCCAAACTACTAGATTGAAAGATTTCATAAATATTTAGACTTAACTAATAAAGTAGCATATGTTTATAAAAAATATAGTCTTGGAGATCTCATAACTAGAACTAATTAAGGTTGGTAATTAACTTTAGAAAGAACTCAAAAGCAGTAAAAACAATTAGACAAATGATCTCTTAGTCCAGAAGATGCAAGATTTTGCAAGTGGCCATGACTCAGCCAAAGTCTCTTAAGCTTTCTACTTTAGACATTGTACTGGAAGCTCAAGAGGCCAGATCTTAGCCCATGTGTTATCTGCCTCGGCCCAATTCTAAGGGGTGTCATGAAGATAAAAGAGATCATCAATGTAAAGACATATCAAGCATTCAGAAAGAAAGGTACTGTATACACCCAAGGTACTATTAGCATCATTACCATTACCTGTTCTAGCAGGCTTTTTTCTTCAAGGATGCTGCAGTATAGTACCCAGTTGTAAAAAGTCTAAGTGAAAACAAACAAAAACAAGGCCAACATGGCAAATAACCTATATCTTGAGGCCATCCAGGAGTGCCTGGAAAATCATCTTTTCATGTGTGTGGGAGCTCTGACCTTTGGAAGGCCGCAGGCGGGCTGAGCACAGAGCTTAAGAGCAACACTGTAATAGGACCAAATCACTTGGCTCACAAACTTGTGTGTGCGTGTTTTTGGGGGGGTGGGGGATGTTGATTAATCCCTCTTGGTGGCCATAAGTGATGCAAAGGGCCCTAACTTGAGAAGAACTGAGTCTCTGTAGATGCCAACTGACCTGCCCCATGTCTTCAGGTGGTAATTCCTTTACACCAATGTCAAAATAACAGGGATTAGAGCAGTTAGCAAATGTTAAGAGGCGTATTTATTATCAGTATCATTTGAATGTTTGCATCTGCCCAGGATTCTTTTTTAACACTTTGTTTTCCAAGCACCTAATGACTAACTAGAAAAGCCCAATTAAAATTAAATATTTTGTTTTAATTTTAGTAGCAGATTTCCTTTGAGAGAAGAATGTGAACAATATGGGCATTTGTAATTTTTAAGAAGTCAGTTGTTTTAAAAAGGATGATAAGGATGATATATGGTTATGCTCAGCTCATTCTCAGCAGTGTTAAGTCAATGTTTGTGGAACACCATGTGGAAACAATGTTGAATTAGGCCATAATGACTAGAAAAAAGGAGGATACAATAGCAACTTGGAGAGACGGGAGAGAAGAAATTTAAAAATTGTAGTCATTAAATCAGAAATTCCAAGTTGAAAAGAATCCCAATTGTCATCTACTCTGGTTTCTCAAATTTTAATGTGGACAAGAATCACCCAGAGGTCTTATTAAAATGCAGATTCTGGGCCAGGTGTGGTGGCTCACACCTGTAATCCTAGCACTTTGGGAGGCTGAGGTGGGTGGATCACTTGAAGCCAGGAGTTCAAGACCAGCCTGGGCAACATGGCAAAACCCCATCTCTACGAAAAATACAAAAATTAGCTGGGCATGGTGGTGCACACCTGTAAACCAAGCTACTTGGGTGGCTGAGGCATAAGAATTGCTTGAACTCAGGAGGCGGAGGCTGCAGTGAGCCACGATCAGGTCACTGCGCTCCAGCCTGGGCAACATAGTGAGACTCTGTCTTAAAAAAAAAAAAAAAAAAAAACAGATTCTGATTCAGAAGTTCGGGTGGTGGGATTCTGATTCAGAAGGTCGGGTGGTGGGTTTCTGAATTTCCAACCAGCTCCCAGATGATGGGTACATAGACCAACTAAGGAGCTCTATCCTAGCTCCCTACCTGGAAAATAAGTCCATTCAGCCACACAATACCTTTTACGTCTGGTATGAGCCATAGAGTTCACAAAGCACTTTCATATGTCTTCTCATCTGATTTTCCAAATCCTTACTTTACATTCCCCCGGCCTACTTCCTTGGCCCATTTTACCAATGAGAAAATCAAGACTTAGATGAGTTGGACAGGGTCTTGTGGTTACAGAGGGCAGACCAGAACTGAGGTCTTCCTCCTAGCCTACATCTCTTATCTCAGAGGGGCTGTACTTGGGTGTAGGACCAGTAAATAAGCAGAGAATGACAGCTAGTTAGAGAAGTATTGCAGTAATTTTGGGAGCATTTCTTCTGTGAAGTTCAAAAGTTCTTTGTACACATTACTATACAACCTAGTGTGGGACTTGATTCTCTTAGTTTTATTTGTATGAGGGGCCTTTTGAGAATATGTTGAAAGGTATGGGCCCTTCTCAGAATATTTCACTCACACTCATACCCAAATGTTAAGAGTTATGAACTTTCTTGAAACCTATGTCATTACAGTCAGGTTAAGGAGTCTGTCTCTGCTAGAAGCTACCTTTCAGTTTTTTTTCTCACCTTGTACCTTGAATTCTCCAACTAGCAAAAACATATTTCCCTCTCTTTGTCTCCTTCTATTCTCTTGGAGATTATGTTTACAGGTGACATATAATTTATGCACAAACTTCTAGGTGATAGCACTCAAGGTATTATTATGTTCCCTTCCCTACCTCATTCCTTTCTTCCTTTCTCTCTCTCTGTCTCTCCCACCTTACCACCTCCCTCTATCGTATCACACTCCTGTCTTGGGCTGAACTTTGTCATCTATCAAGATCTATTTTTCACATGATTTGCTGCTAGGTCGGTGTCTTCACCTGGGTTCCTACCAAAGAAGAGTAAGTAGAGTCTGATGACCAGGACCTGTGTGCAGCAGGTGTCTTTGGAGATTATCCTAGGGATCAGGAGTGAGAACCAGGGAAAGAGGAGAAGCCCATCAGTGCCTTATGGAGTTGGTTCCTCTTGTACTCAACTGGACTATCTTGTTAGGACCATCTGAGGATATAGACTGCTTCTCAGAATTGCTCAAAATGAAAACCACTGAAAACAAAACATATTTATCCATAAACTCTCATGTCTGTAGGCTGGGAGTTGTCCCAGCTACTGTTGCATGTGACCTGAGCAGGCTTCTCTAGGTGTGGTTCCTAAGAATCCCAGGGCTTTATCTGTTTCTTCAAGGTTATCCAATTTGTTGGCATATAATTTTTCACAGTAGCCTCTTATGGTCTTTTGTATTCTTTGGCATCAGTTATAATGTGTCCTCTTTCATTTCTGATTCTATTTATTTGAATCGTATTTTTCTTAGTTGAGCTAAATTTTGTCAGTTTTCACCATCCTTCTCAGGGGAAAAGACAATTTTACATGGATGGGGTGGTGGTCAGGGGGATGGTTTCATCAGGCGTTAGATTCTTCTAAGGAGTGCGCAGCATAAATCTTTTGTGTGCACAGTTCACAATAGGGTTCTTTGCAAGAAAATAACTGTTTTGTGATTTTTAAAAAAATTTCCCATTTCATTTATTTCTGCTCTAATATTTACTATTTCCTTTCTTCTGCTAATTTGGCTTAGTTTGTCCTTTTCTGGGTCCTTTAAGTGTAAAGTTAGATTGTTTATTTGTGATCTTTCTTCCTTTTTAATGTAGGTGTTTATTACTACACAAGCTCGTAAAAGTGGAGAGTAGAAGTGTGGTCACCAGGGACTGGGGGAGAAAGAAATGGAGAGTTGTTCAATGGGTATAAAGTTTCATTTATGCAACATGAATAAGTTCTAGAGAACTGCCGTACAATGCAGTACCTATAGTTAACAATGCTGTACTGGGCACTTAAACATTTTAGGGGAGTAGATCTCATATTAGGTGTGCTTACCATAAAAACAAATAAACATACAAACAAAAACCAAACAAAAAATACAGAGTCACAAGGAATCTTTTGGGGAGGTTAATGAGGATACATATGATGGATATGTTTATTACCTTGCTTATGGTAATGGTTCCATGTGTGTATGCATATATCCAAACTCATCAAATTATAGACATTAAATATATGCAGATTTTTGCACATCAATTATACTTAATAAAGCTAGAAGAAGGAGAAGGAAGAGGAGGAGAAGGAGGAGGAAGTGGAAGGAAGAGAAAGAGAAGGAGAAGGAGAAGAAGGAGGAGAAGAATAATAATCATCTCAGGGCAGAAATGTGAACTCTTTAAATGAGGTTCTGTTAGGAGAAGTGTCCTGCAGAGCTTCTAGCACAGCGGTCCCCAATCTTTTTGGCACTAAAACCTGTTTTGTGGAAGACAATTTTTCCACAGATAGGGTGGTGGTCATTTCATCAGGCATTAGATTTTCATAAGGAGTGTGCAACCTCCATCCCTCGCATCCACAGTTCACAGTAGGATTTAAGCTCCTATGAAAATTGAAGAATTGAATGTTGCCACTGATCTCACAGGAGGTGGAGCTCAGCTGGTAATTCTTGCTCGTCTGCGGCTCACCTCCTGCTGTGTGGCCCGGGTCCTAACAGGCCATGGACTGGAACCTGTCCGTGACTCAGGTGGTGGGACCCCTGTTTTAGAGGATATGTGCCCCAGCAGCAGCTAGAATTAGAAGTGAGGCTAGGCCGGCCACAGTGGCTCATGCTTATAATCCCAGCACTCTGGGAGGTCGAGGCTGGTGGGTCACTTGAGGCCAGAAGTTCGAGACTAGACTGGCTAACATGATGAAACCCTGTCTCTACAAAAAAAAATACAAAAATTAGCTGTACTTGGTGGTGAATGCCTGTGATCCCAACTACTTGGCAGGTTGAAGCAGGAGAATCACTAGAGCCCGGGAGGTGGCGGTTGCAGTGAGCTGAGATGGCGCCACTGCACTCCAGCCTGAGCGACAGAACAAGACCCTGTCTCAAGACAAAAAAAAAAAAAAAAAAAAAAAAAAAAAAAAAAGGGAAAAAAAAAAAAAGAGGCTAGCAAGATACAAGGTGATGCCCAAGAGACTCTGATGTGTGAGATCTTCCTCAGTCTGCTTTTGTGCAATTGACTTATGTTAATCTAATAGAGGAATTGAGAGTTATACCTCTTATTTTCACCTTACTGATTTTTGCCTAGCAATTTAGCCTAGAGAATATTTCAATTATTCTCTTTCCTTCACTTACAGTTGTGCCAATCTTGGCCAGTTTTGCCTGTCCACTAGGTGGTTTGCCTTTGGATGTGGAGTCTGCTGGCTTGGACTCAAATCCCAGTTCCATCAACTAGCAGTGTGACTTCAGGGAAGTTACTTAACTTCTCTCATTTATAAGTTGGCGTTTTATAACCCTATTGTGAACTGTGCATTACAGTATGTACATAATACAATTTTTGTTCTAAAGATTAAATGAAATAATCCTTGAACAATTAGCTCAGTATATGGATTATATAAAATAAATGCTTAATAAATATAAACTGTATTTTTAAGTCTGATAAGTTTATAACCTCATCTAAGTCATTGGTAAAAGGAGTGAACAGGAAAGGTTCAAATGAAGAACCCAACGGCAATTTTTCTGAGCCTTTCCTTTAGGTTATTATCAATCTACGGGATCTCATAAAATCTGTTTTCAGTCTAACCACCAATCTCTTGCTTGAGTTCACCATAACAGATGACCTCAATTGCTTTGGTGAACTAAAGGAATCCTTTATGTACATAACTGTGCTACACAAAGTGTGGTCCATCAACTATTACTAGTCTGAAATGAGATGTACAGAAATTGAGAGTAATTGGGCACAAAATTTTATAGGAATTTGACATTGCCTTAACATTGAAATGCATGGTCAATGGACTCTCTTCATCGAACAGTATATAGACCAGATCAGGGAGTGATGAAATAATAAGATGAGCTAGAGATGGTAAGTAGTAAGAACATGCTAAAGCATGTAATATTTTAAGGTTTAGTTGTCAACTGTAACTCAAATGTATATAAATACAAAAGTCCCTGTCTGTTCAAAAGTTAAGTTAAATTTAACCACAACTTTACAGAATAAATCATAGGTACTGATAAAGAATTTAAAAATTTTGCACATAGAGCATCACTTGAACATTTTGGGAAAAAATGTTAAAAATGAATATCCTGTTTTCTTTGCCATTAATATATTTATGTAAGACTGGTTTGTCTATTTTGTTATCAAAACATAGAGACAGTTTTGATATACATTATCCCCTATGAGTAGCACTGTCATCAGTCTAACCTAGATTAGGTAAGTTAACATCAAGAAGCAAGCTCATTCATCACACAAAAATTACACATTAATATACAAATTGTTCATTAAAGTGTGTACATAGGTGTTTAATACGCAGAATTTATTCCACTCACAACTTCATGTTATGATTGAAGAATTACAAAAATTATGAGTGTAACAGTAATTTTCTCTATTTGCCTCTCCAGATGTTGTCAATGAATAATGTGTACAATTTTTTAAAATTCACTTTTTTTCTTATGTTTGGTAATATTAGTTGAAATGTAATTTTATGTCTACTGAATCTATTAAAAGGAGACAAGCATTTTGCATTCTTTAGCATTTTTTTAAATTGACACATTGTAATTATATCTATTTATGGGGTACAATGTGATGTTTTGATACGTGTACCTGTTATATAATGATCAAATCAGCTTAGTTAGCATATCCCTCACCTCAGGCTTTTATCATTTATCATTTATTTGTGTTTAGGACCTCTCTTCCAGCTATTTTATAATACACAATACCTTACTGTTAACCGTAGTCACCCTACTATGCCACAGGATACCAGAATTTTATTCCTCCTAATTGTAACTTTGTACCCATTAACAAACCTCTCCCTGTTTTTCCCTCATTCATCCCCTTCTGCAGTCTCTAGTAACCACTGCGCTGCTCTGCTTCTGTGATACCATTTTTTTTTTTTTTTTTTTTTTTTTTTTGAGACGGAGTCTCAATCTGTTGCCCAGCCTGGAGTGCAGTGGCGCAATCTCGGCTCACTGCAAGCTGCGTCTCCCGGGTTCACGCCATTCTCCTGCCTCAGCCTCCCAAGTAGCTGGGACTACAGGCGCCCGCCACCATGCCCAGCTAATTTTTTGTATTTTTAGTAGAGACGTGGTTTCACCCAGGATGATCTCCATCTCCTGACCTCGTGATCTGCCCGCCTCGGCCTCCCAAAGTGCTGGGATTACAGGCGTGAGCCACCGCGCCCAGCCCCAACTTTTTTTTTTTTTTTTTAAGTTTCCACTTATGAGTGAGATCATGTGGTATTTTCTTTGTGTGTCTGACTTAGTTCACTTAACATAAGGTCTTCAGCTTCATGCATGTTCTCGCAAATGACAGGATTTCATTCTTTTTTTATGGTGTAGTAGTATTCTATTGTGTATATATATCACGTTTTCTTTATTCATTTATCCACTGTTGGACACTTAGCTAGTGTGAATAGTGCTGCAATAAGCATGGGAGTGCAGAAATCTCTTTAATATTCTGATTTTTATTTTCGGATATATACCCATTAGTGGGGTTCCTGGATCATATGGTAGTACTTGTTTTAATTTTCTGGGATACCACTATACTGTTTTCCATAATGGCTGTACTAATTTACATTCCTACCAACAGTATTTAAGAAAAGACACTTTTCCTTTGTCTTTTCGGTAACAGCTTTCTAATTGGAGCAAGGTGGAATCTCATTGTGCTTTGGGTTTGCATTTCCCTGATGATTAGTGATGTTGAACATTTTTTTCATACCATGACCATTTGTATGTCTTCTTTTGAAAACAGTAGTTTATTTTATTGGTTTTACAAAAGTTGCCAACCTCTTGGAAAATTTTTTAAAAAACTAACTAACCTTCCACAAGAGATAGTTTGAGAAACTCTTCTCTATGCTATTCACTTGATTCACCAACCCATCCCCAAAAAAGGAAATGAGCAACTCTCATGAACCAAATATAATCCTTATAAGATTTTATTATCTATAAAATAACTACAGTTATCTCACACAAAACATTGTAAGGCTGAATTATTATTTATGAATTAGCTTTGAAGACAGGTTAAAAAATAATCACCCATTTTTACATTCATAACAATGTCCACCAGTCTCTTCTGTAATCATAGAGTGTAATAGTGGAAGGTATCAGAGAATACCTTTCAAATTATAGTACACAAGATCACAATAAGTATCAACACGCAGAGAAGGCAAGGAGCACCCTGGGAGGTGAGGTGAGTAGGAGGAAGTGCAGGAGCTCATGAAGAGCCTCTCTCTGGGTCAGTTTCATTTTTCAGTAAAATTTTTCGTACTGACCCCATAACACAGACAACATAGCCTGGCCTGGCAGTGCTAAAACTGGAATAAAGCTATAATTCATTAGCCAACATTTATCAGTTCTGGAGTATATCCTGGGATCACCAAGACTTGAAGAAGTCAATATAAAAACATAGCAGGAAGGAAGTCAATAATAATAACAAAACCCAGTATATTATGTTTTAGGGAAAAAATGGATAAAAACATTTATGGTTTGAAAACATCTTTAGTGAGATATAATCACATAAATAACATAAAACACACCCATTTAAAGTATACATTTTAATGGTTTGTAGTGTACTCACAGAATTGTGAATGATCACAATTTATGTTTAAAAATTTTAATACATTCACATTTATTATACATAACTATTAATTGTTTACACATATATATGCTAAGTTACTGAATAAAAAATACATCAATGGTCACTTTAGAGGAATTAATAATGCCTAACAAAAGGAGCTTAGCTTCTTGCTACTTCTCTGTTTACTGCTCCAGAGGGAAGGTGAATGAGCAGCCCAGGGCTGGAAGCCCTCACCTCCCCATCAGAGGTGGGCTGCAGTAAGCTAGCTGACCTACCCTTACCATGACCCCGATCCTGACTGTGAGTGGTACTGGGCCTCCTGGGCAGGTTTTGACCAGTAGCTGTGCCTCACCAGCCCAAGTTAGTTGTTCTGGTGGTTTCTCAATGTTGACTCTACTCTGGTTGCAACTACCAATGTATTTTCCATGTGGTCACAGAACATCAGATAATGATTGTACTTCCTACTAACCTGAAGTAGGTTCAAATCAGATGTCTACAGAGAAGAGAAGGCATGGGTATGTTTCCCCATTTCTTTTCCTATATTCCAAATCCTAAATTCCTTGAACCACTTCCTGTTTCCAAATGAGTCTGTCCTTCTAGTCTCCCACTTCCCACAATTCTCACTCTTTTCTTTGACTCTTTAGGAAAACTGATTGCCACTCTTGGAAGGGTATCTGGGACAACTGTCTTTTGGTGAACTGTTATTGTTTTACTGGCTAGACACTTAGCCAACAAAGTATTTTCTTAAATGCAAATAACACATTGTTTTCCAAATGCACCACTGCAGAGCATCCCAGCCACCAACCCCAGCCCCACGTGGACCCCTTCATGCATTAACATAATAAATGCATTAATCTGGGAAGAGGGAAGAAAATGGGAATGCTATTTTATTGGAAAGCCCAAATGACTTAAAAATAAATATAAGGAAAATATAGCTCCCTAATGTAAACTTCACTGTGAAAAGGCAAACATAAAAATGTGGTCTCTGTTTCAGGTGTTCTGGAAACAAATTCACTTTTAGGGTTTGGGGGCCAAGTCCAAGCACTGACAAAATTAAGAGGGGAATCTGGTTTTGTAACATTTTGCTTCCTTTGTTAAACAATCTTTTCTGTCTTGCAGAAGTTTTAAGATTGCAATTTTGGTTCTGATAAACAGTGATTTCACTAACATGTATTTAAATAATTCAAAATTTGAAAATGATAGACAAAGAGCACACTGGTTTACCTTCTCATTGTGTACAAGGGGACTGAGAATGCAAACCAATTGTGTAAAAACACTGGTAACATAAAATTACAACCTGAAGAGAGCTCTTCAATACTTTTTTGAGTGCTCACCATGTGCCAGCACTGGGCCAGGACACCACACAACCTGCACGTGCAGGGTGAGCATTCCAGAGCAGAAGCAAGTGGTAAGCAGCTATGATAAAGATGAAGAATGCTCTGCTAGATGAAGAGCATGGTTCTGTGACAGTTCGGGGCAAAGACACTGCCAGAGGAAGTGTCAACCTCATGGCAAATGGAAATCACAGGTTTCTAGAAGTAAAGTGATTTTAGCTTCATTGCTTCATACTTGGAACAGCAGACACCCATAGAGAATACAGACTTACTTCTCTGTTATACTCAAGTTAGAAGCAGCAACTCAAACAAAGAAAACTGCCAAAATAGAAATGCTGCCTCAATGCATTTGAAAGGAATTTTTCAACAAGAACCGCAATTGCATATTTTCTGAAGAGGAGCAAACTGGCAATCTTTTCCATTTTTCTTTTTTCTCTAAGACACTGTAATCTGTTTCTGCTCTGTTTACTAAGGTTTTCATTAGAAAAAGTACAATATAGACAACTTTTCTCTATTATTAATATACATATTGTCTTCTGTGGGTGATGAATTCAGACAAGTAAAGTATCTCTGTATTTTCCATCATAGTTGGTCATAAATCCTGCAGCCTGCAAGCGATAATGTGCTTTGGCTTTATGTAATTGTGCTGGCTGGAGCTCTGCATGCTCGTGTCTCCAGTTTTATTGTGTTGGGAAGACAGACAACTCTTCCAAGTTCCTGATGGAGATGTTGGCGATGGTCCAGCTTTCTTGGGTGATGATATGTGGGTTGCTTTCTCTAAGGAATTGTTTCTCGCTGACCAGCAATTTCTCTCATGGCAATATGTCCATTCTTTGGAAGACCATGAAAAAAGTACAAATATTCCCCGTCTCCATAGCTTAATGTGAGAATGAGGGTGGAGGGTGGAAATGGACATGTTGACTTTAAAAGCATAAAAGAAAATAAGTGAGTCATATTAAATGCATACACATTAATTCAACCACTCCTTCCTCCCTCCCTCTTCCCACCCATCCTTTATACCTTCCTTCCTCAATTCCTTATGCATTTATTAAATACCTTATATGTCCTGAACTATACTGAATGTCATGAAAGTCCTAAAGGAATTTCAAGTTCTGACATGGAAAAGACAACTATAATGGAAACTTTGGGGCAGAGGGTCAGCTTTGGCAGTATATGTGTTAGGGTAACATCAGCTGCTGTAACAATAAACTTCAAAATACCAGCAACTTCACACAACAGAAGTTTCTCTCTCACTCAGATAACAATCCAAAGCAGATGTTCCATTTCTGTGGGAGATTCTCCTCCATGTGGTGATAAAGGATTCAGCCTTCTCTCTTGAGGCTTGGCCTTTCCCTATGGCTTCAGAATCATTTCCAGTCCCCAGAGATACTGGAAAAGGCACAGCCACTTAGAAACTCTACTTCTGCTCATTTTCCATTGGTGAGGACTTGTCACATGACCCAGATAGATGCAAAGGAGGTTGGGAAGTGCAGTCCCTGGCCAGGCAACTGTATTCTGCAGTATGGAAGGAGAAATGAAAAACTAGGGGACAGCCACAAGAAGAATAGAAATGAATTCTCTCTCTTCTCTATTTTTTAAACAATTAATGATAGTAGAACACTTGGTAGGAAAATACTGGTGGACCTACCGAGATAAGCTAGAAAGAGAGCAAGGAGATTTGAGAGTCTAAAGGCTGGGATATAAGCAGATCCAACCTCCTATTTTTCAAGCAAGAAAACATGATATTTTTTATGCTACTTCTCATTTTCAAATCCCCTATTACAGTGTGATTTGGCTCATTTTCTTTCCCTTTTTCTCTTGAAGCAATCATAAAAAATAAGTCTAAAACGAATGCTATTCTTCAGATGGCAGGTTTGGTTGCCCTTTAAGGTACCTAATTTACAAAGCTCCCCTTAATGGGTGCCATCGTACAGCCAGGGAAATGAGCCACTACCATGGAAGTCAGGTTTGTTAGCTTTTTTGCCTGAATCCCCTCCATTTTTCTCCCAGCCTCAGTGAGCACAGTTTCTTTTCATCCTAACGTGGAGGGGGATAAAATGAAAGGAAATTTTTCCTTAATCCAATAGTGAAACTTTCCAGTTGTGAAGCACTTTGAAATACAAACTAATTAATAAACACAACTCTCTTCCAAAGCAGTAAGGATTGCCATTCTCATTTTTCACAGCTGAGAAAGCTGCAGTTAAAATAGTTTGCCCCAGGCTGCGTACCTCGTCTGTGGAAAAACTTTGAGGCACCAGCCCTGTATTCTCTCAGGATGGCATGTTGCCTCTCTAGAGAGTAATTGGCTTTTATGCGGGTTGTAGCTAACAGTGATTTCCTCAATGACTCCACAGTGCCCCTGGCACCAGCTATGCAATTAGTAATGCTCTTGTCACAAACTGTGAGTGACCCATTAAAGAAAATAAAGAAAAAGTAACTCACTGGATGGCCCTATCTCTCACAAACACTTCTGGAGATTGAAGAAATACTTTCGCAATTGTAAGTCCTGTGCTAAACTGAGAATCAGAAAAATGAAAAGTATTTGTTCATATCCTCATGGTACTAAGAGACCTCAGGGCCAAAATTATTACTGCCATTTCACAGGTAGAGAAATTAAGAACCAGAGATCATTGCTCCCAGTGGGAAATCATTACAAGTCTCTCATCTAAATGCTATCATTTTGTCTTACCTCACTAAAGGAAATACGCTTGTATACAACAGCACTGCAGCTATTTCAGTCAGAAAAAAATTATCACAGGTGACAGTATGTGTGAGAGTTTGCCTTGACCACACCTTTTATGACGGAATAATTGGTTCTGAGTTGTATCATACATGCATAATCACAAACTGGCCCCAGTGATGATGGAATCTGTAGTCAATCTGGGAAGCCCAAAATGCTTTTACTATACCCACAGTTAAAACATTTGTATTTACAATACTGTATTATAGCTTGCTTATGAAGTACAGGGCCTGTCATAAACACTATTGGCTGTCAAATATAAGACAAATGCCTAGGACACAGATCTTTATAGCATCTTTGTTATCCCTTCTTGAAGCATATGCTGTTTATGTAAGTGAGGGATTAGTTACCATGAATAAATCCAGCCAGAACACTCTGGGTTCATTTTCATTTGTGACCATGGTGGGATTTAATATTGATGTTATAAAACTGGACCCCTCAATATAAGAGCCACTAGACACATCTGACTATTGACCACTGCAATATGCTGGTACAAATTGAAACATATACATGTAAAATACACACCAGATTTTGAAGGCTTCATATAAAAACAAAATTGCAAAATAGCTCATTACTTTTATATTGATTCCACATGGAAATGATAATATTTTGGAAATACTGGGTGAAATATAATAGATTATTAAAATGAATTTCACCTTTTTTGTGTAATTGTGTAACGTGATTATGTAGCTAATAGAACATTTAAAATTCTATTCGTGAATCACATATTTCTACTGGAAAGTGCTATTAGAGAATTCTCTCCTTTCAAGAGCTTCCTAAATTGAAAGCTTACTCAATCATTCAGTCCCCCAGACCACCAGCAACAGCTTCCTGCCAAATGCACAGTGTATTAGGCCGTTTGCATTGCCATGAAAAAATACCTGAGGCTGGGTAATTTATAAACCAAAGGGCTTTAATTGGCTCATGTTTCTAAAGGCTGTACAAGCATGGCACCAGCATCTGCTAGGCTTCGGTGAGGGCCTCAGGAATCTTCCAATCATGGTAGAAGGAGAAGTGGGAGCAGGCACGTCACATGGTGAGAGCTAGGGCAAGAAAGAGACGGGGAGGTCTTAGACTTTTAAACAACCAGATGTCTCATGAACTAACTGGGTGGGAACTCACTTATCATCAAGGGGATGATGCAAAACCATTCATGAGTGATCCACCTCCATGGTCCAGTCACCCCCAACACTGGGAATCAATGTCAACATGAGATTTGGAGGGGACAAATATCCAAACTGTATCACACAGGAAGAGAATATTCAAAGAAGAGAATGTTTCCTGGCTTTAAAATCTGTCTTAATTATTTTATTTTCTAATATTGGAAAATACACTGTAAAGTATTTTTCTTTTATCTCTCCCTTGACTAACTCCTACATGTCCTTCAAGACAGCTCCATCACTGCCACTTGGAAGCCATCCCTCACTACCACATCCCTCTGTTCCTGGCCGTCCAGTGCCATGAAGCTGGCTGGGTTAGGTGGGTTCTGTGCTACTCTAGCCGTATTATAATCTGGTTTCATTATAATCTACTTGTCTCTTAAATTCATTTCCTATACATTTCTATGGTAAGAGTCTCTGTCTTTCATTTTTATATTTCCCTTATGTAGCACAGTACCTGGAAACATTTCACAAACAATCATTTGTTGAATGATTGCTTAACTGAAGAACAAATAAATAAAAATAATTATTGGCTGGGCATGATGACTTATGCCTATAATCCCAGCAATCTGGGAGGCCAAGGTGAAAGGATCACTTAAGACCAGAAGTTCAAGACCAGCCTATGCAACATAACGAGAGCCCATCTCTACAAAAAACAAACAAACAAACAAACAAACAAACAAAAGCTAAAAGAATTAGCTGGGTATAGCGATGCATGCCTGTAGTCCCTGTTACTCTGGAAGCTGAGGCAGAAGGATGGCTTGAGCCTAGGAGTTTGAGGCTGCAGTGAGCTATGATCATGCCACTGCACTCCAGCCTGGTTGACAGAGCAAGCCTCTGTCTCTAAAAATAATAATAATACTGCTTTAGTTGACATTGTTATTTCAGAATTATAAATTACGGTAGTTTACTTTTTTTTTTGAGACAGGGGCTCACTCTGTCATCTGAGCTGGAGTGCAGTGGCATGCTCACGGCTCACTGCAGCTTCGACCTCCAGGGCTTAGTTGATCCTCCCACCTCAGCCTCCCAGGTAGCTGGGACTACAGGCGTGTGCCACCACAACCAGCTAATTTTTTGTGTTTTTATTTTTTGTAGAGATAGTGTTTAATCATGTTGCCCAGGTTGGTCTTGAACTCCTATTCTCAAGTGATCTTCTCACCTTGGCCTCCTAAAATACATTTATGAGAATCAACTAACATAACTTTTGTATAGTGTCGATTAAATGAAAACTTACTGGCCAGCCTCTGCAACATTTCAAAATGTATTTGAAAGAAAATTCTTCATCATTTTATTAAACCACAATTCTTTGTAATTACTCTCCCTCAACTCAGGAGTACTGTGAAAATGATATTGATGACTACAAATTGCTATGTGAAAATTATAAAGTAAAAATGTATTTGTATTTGTATATCACAAATCAACTAAACTGATGGTAGAGAGGTTACTGGTGATACACATGAAGCATTTTCTGGGAATTGAGAAGGTGCCTATTATAAAATTAATGCGTTTGAAGTGTCATATAATTTACTGACCAAACCCAGACACTTTGAGAGTTAATGGTAGTGCTATAATATTTATTCAGGGACAAAAAGCATAAATGGGACTGTCAGGAACAAATCAGGACATATGGGCACCCTCGTTATATTAAATGAGAACCGTTTCTTAGGCAAGTAACCCATACTATAGAAGTAATGGATGGGCTGTCCTCACAGGTTGATAGGAAGAAAGGGACGCTCATTCTTAATGGGAGTCCCACGAGTTAGAACCAGCAGTTACAAGATTCTGTCTTCTCTACTGGCCACTCTGTCTCGGGTGGATGAAACCTTTCAGCAGTCCCCTTCCCGATGGAGCAACTGACGAGCCCTGTGAGTGGAAGTTCTATCACTTTGCCCATCAGCTCACAAACTCAGAAAACTGCTGGGATGGATCTGTTCTGTTGGGTGTGGGGAGAGTCCTTCCTTGATCAATGCTTAATGAGCCAACTCTGCCATCTTCCTTTCTGTGCCCTCCATCAGAGAGGCTGGAAAGGGGGAGGAGCTATAGAGCTACAGCTTACTAAGGCCACTAGCCTTTGTCATTGTTCTGTTTGTTCCTCCTTGCCTTGGGGAAAAACTCAAGGCTATATCATCTTGATAAGAGCTTTCTATTAAAACCAGTGCACACATTATTATTACCTCTTGAGAGATGAAGAAATGGAGGCTCAGAGACATTAAGAGATTTGCCCAGAGAGAGTATTGTGGTGGAGACTTCCGAGGCCCAGGCTGAGGCATTTTTCACCGTAACACAGTGCTATATGGAAACACCTCATAAAGACTGCATTGCCTTAATTTAATTTACAATATAAGCTTGAGTGTTTCCAAAGAAATCAAATGTAATGTTCATGCTTTGTTTTCTACAGCGGTGGTTACCCTGTACCATTCCGTAGGCTTGTGTCCTTGGGCAAATGTGACGCTGCACACCCAATAATCACAGCCAGTCTAGCGGAGGCCCATGCTGCCCGAGAGCTCCATGGATGCCGACCAGCATTATTTAAGTTTTCATTCAAAATCTCCTTTAGGGTGACTTCTGTGCACCTGAAGTGCCCATTCAAGAAGATCAACAAATGGCTGAAGACAGATTTTTCAGCCAGAGGAAAGAATTATTACCTTACCATCAGTCTAATGAAAACAGAGGTGAAATACCAACCTGCAGTAGATAAACAGCACACCGAGCCATCCATCACATTCAGCCGCACTGAGCAGAACACCCTAACCGATTTCGCCTGACTTTCCTGCGCCTCTCGCAGACAGGCATTCACAGTATCAGAGAGCAGGGACCTTTTCCGGCAAGTTTTCATCAGAATAAAAACCTGATCAGGAATCCTTGAAGCCATTCTGTCTCCCAGTCTAAATTCCCCCTTTCTCTCTAGCTATGAACAGCAATAGCTTATTAAAGACTTGCTTCTCACTTGCAAGCTCTGCCAAGCTGGCGTTCCCTTCCAGGAGTTGGTTTCTATTATTGGATCTACACAGCAGCTCCAATGACAACTCTCTTTTTCAGAACCTTCTAGTTGATAATTAGCATATCCATTCATTCAGCAGAAATACCTGCCCATTACTAGGCACTCTGGGTATAGAGATACAAGGCCCCTGTCTTCCAGAAGCTGAAAGTCAAAGGAAAAAGAAAAGGCATCTTGCCTATCTAGAGACCTTTTCTTCCATTTTTCACATATATCATCACTCATTTTGCCTTAGCAATGGTAAATCAAAGACAGCAATGCACATTTTGTTAACAATGACCTGTTGAGGAAAATGTTTGAAGGACTCTAACACATTATAAATTGTGCTAATGTCTGTTGATCTTTAAAATAAGGTATCATAATAGAAACAACAAAACTATGAAATAGATTTGTGGAATGCTTATGATGTGAAAGGCACTAATCATATTTTGTTTAATACTTATGGAAATCCCACAAGATCACAGTATCCCCGATGCACAAATGAAGAAATGGAGCCCAGCCTGAGAGTATACATCTAGTGAGTAGCAAAGCCACTATTTGGACCCAGGTATTTTTCAGGGTATTCAGAGATGGTCGTACTGTATCTGGTTAATTCACAAGAAACTAATAAGTAAAAATTTTGACTATCCATAGCGGAGGATATCCCTTTCTGGGGTCCAGAATACCTTGCTCCTATCCATAGAACACCTTCCTCATATCACATTTTTATTCAGAAATCTGCAAAGGGAGAGCGAATAGTATCAGAGGATGTTCCATACAGACTATGGTAAGGACAGATGAGATGACACTTCAAGTCATACACACACGTGTACACACACACAAACACACACATGCACACGGACAGGATCTCTGGTGAGTGGAGTGATTCCCCCTTTCACCTCCATCACCATCTCTCTAGGACAATTCTACACAAGTCACAAAACTCTGCCTCTATGATTACTTATTTTGTGTTCCAGTGCAGATCATCCAAGGTGAGCTTTTTTCCTTAGCTTGGGACAGGCCATATTCCCAGAGTAAGTATGCTTTGTAAATTAGCTCCTTAGTACACTAATGTGTATGACGTTTTTTTTAAAAAGCAAGAGGTCGTGTGACAGAGTTCTATGGTTTAAAACACGTTTAAGAAATGCAAATATAAACAAAGTGAAATCGGCATTGTGACTATGGAAGATTGTCCCAAACAGATTTGAGAAGAACTGTAGGACTCATGCTCCTTAGGACACTGGGCTGTACTGTCTCTTCTGAAATCACATTTTGCAAAAGGTAAAGAAACATTCTGTCTCCTTCAATTATGCATGTATTTAAGTAACTTATTGCTTAGAGAACAACTACTTGCCCTAACTTCTAAGCTTTGGAGAGATGCCTCTATGTCACCCCCAAGAACCATCTATCACTTATTTATTTCTATTGCCTCTAACACTTACACTTAGTAGTGAAATACACTTTTAAGTAATCATCGTTTTACTGGAATCGCCGTGTCCAATCATATTAGCATCTCACCCATTGTGGCTGCTCCATAAAATGTCAATGATGAGTTGAGATTTCAGACTTTTCTTCGGTGGTTGTGAAACTGGGATGTAATCCAGCTGTCAGGTCAAAGACAAACTTCACCTGCACTGTTTCAGATCCATCATGAGTATGACGTGCAAAGATAAGGTTACATCCAGTCAGGTGCTGACACATAGGAAATCGAATCGACCCAAGGGCCACGTTAATTAATGCAGAGCTCTGCCAAGTAGGGCTTATCAACTGAAGGGGCTGAAGACTCCCTAAATGTGGGCAGCTCAAGAAAAAACCCAGTGAACCCTTGCCCTTGGCTGTGAGGCACTCTGAGGACTCGTTTGAAGTACAACCTGAACTTTGCTGGCACTGACCCAAATGCCTACACAGGGCTTTGATCATGTAGCTCTAAGTGACACAGGATTTCAGTCCAAACTGAGGCTCACTAACAACAACAGAAGGTGGAGATTAGAGGAAAGCAAGGAAGACCCAAAACTTCAAGCACATGCCAAGGAGATAACACTGTGTTGAGAGGCCGTCAGTGCCTCATGAACAATGCTTTGGGCTGCAGTTAATAACAGAGGCATCAACACCTCCCTCACAGATACTATCTTTTCACATTGCCCTCTTATGTTTTGTATGTTAACATTTATTTCTCTAGTGCATATATGCTCTCTATGCCATGTGATATGCTATGATAATCAGAGAATTTTGATATGGCTTAGATTCTGGACAAACATAATGAAGATTTGTTTTTCTTTGTTATGATGGAATTCAAACTAAGCCCTACACTGGAAAGCTGTTCTCATGATAAGTTCACTGGTTTTGGAAATAGATGTATTTGTCTAGCCATAAATTCTTGTATATCTTTTTCCTTAGAAGGCTCTGTTCATGGGTTCTGTGAAGGGCTGGGAGCCAAGTGTTGAGAGAAGGAAAGCTGGTGTGCGTGATGTGTGCTGATGAAGCAAGGGTGGTGGGCGGAGCCCGTCAGCCGTGCTGAGTGACATTCTACACAGCCTCAGCAGATGTCCTGTACAGAGGGCTTTGTGGTACCCACACAAGTTATGAACTCTGGAGTCTGTAGCTATGAAGAGGTATTTCAAGAAAGAAATTCTTTCTGCATACATCCTCTTTCTAGTGCGTCTAATACTTTCCCTGTGGATGGAAGAATTTTGTATGGTGCTAAGTATCACCTGATGGAACAGTTACTTTAGGCCGGGCGTGGTGGCTCACACCTGTAATCCCAGCACTTCCGAAGGCCAAGGTGGGCGGATCACTTGAGGTCAGGAGTTCGAGACCAGCCTGGCCAACATGGTGTAATCCTGTTTCTACGAAGAATACAAAAATTAGCTGTGCGTGGTGGCACATGCCCATAATCCCAGCTACTTGGGAGGCTGAGATAGGAATCACTTGAATCTGGGAAGCAGAGGTTGCAGTGAGCCAAGATGGCACCACTGTACTCCAGCCTGGGCCACAGAGTGAGACTCTCTCAAAAAAATAAAATAAAATAAAAAGAAATTGTTACTTTAATTGCTAGTTATACTAGTAGTGGACAAGAATAAGGCCTCTGAATGACTAGATGAAAACAACAATAAGAAAACCACAATTTTCTATGTCGTCATAACTGGATAATCATTTAGGATGAAGGTGGATTGTAAAATTTCTTTGGTAGCTGAAGTTACCTCCTTTCTTGTTCTTTCACTTCCGTGCATGAATCTCTTGCTTACTATGGTAATGTGCATAAGCATTTTCCATAAGATGTGCATAACATCTGCATTTTGCATAAGATGTGCATATGTTAAACAGGGAATCCTTTCCCAGTTGCTTGTTTTTGTCAGATTTGTCAAGGATCAGATAGTTGCAGATGTATGGCATTATTTCTGAGGCCTCTGTTCTGTTCCATAGGTCTGTATATCTGTTTTGGTACCAGTTCCATGCTGTTTTGGTTGCTGTAGACTTGCAGTATAATCTGAAGTCAGGTAGTGTGATGCCTCCAGCTTTGTTCTTTTTGCTTAGGATTGTCTTGGCTATATGGGCTCTTTTTTTGGTTCCATATGAAATTTAAAGTAGTTTTTCCTAATTCTGTGAAGAAAGTCAATGGTAGATTAATGGGGATAGCATTGAATCTATAAATTACTTTGGGCAGTATGGCTGTTTTCATGATATTGATTCTTCCTATCCATAAGTATGGAATGTTTTTCCATTTCTTTGTGTCCTCTCTTATTTCCTTGAGCAGTGGTTTGTAGTTCTCCTTGAAGAGGTCCTTCACATCCCTTGTAAGTTGGATTCCTAGGTATTTTATTCTCTTTGTAGCAATTGTGAATGAGAGTTCACTCATGATTTGGCTCTCTGTTTGTCATTGGTGTATAGGAATGCTTGTGATTTTTGCACATTGATTTTGTATCTTGAGACTTTGCTGAAATTGCTTATCAGCTTAAGGAGATTTTGGGCTGAGACGATGGGGTTTTCTAAATACACAATCATGTCCTCTGCAAACAGAGACAATTTGACTTCCTCTCTTCCTATTTGAATACCCTTTATTTCTTTCTCTTGCCTGACTG
>NW_016804432.1:4244388-4248932 GCF_001698545.2 Rhinopithecus bieti | reverse complement strand
AACAGGCAACCTACAAAATGGGAGAAAATTTTTGCAATCTATCCTTCTGACAAAGGGCTAATACCCAGAATATACAAAAAACTTACAAATTTACAAAAAAAAACAACCCCATCAAAAAGTAGGCAAAGGATATGAACAGACACTTCTCAAAAGAAGACATTTATGCGGCCAACAAACATATGAAAAAAAGCTCATCATCACTGGTCATTAGAGAAACGAAAATCCAAACCACAATGAGATACCATCTCATGCCAGTTAGAATGGCGATCATTAAAAAGTCAGGATACAACAGATGATGGAGAGGATGTGGAGAAATAGGAACACTTTTACACTGTTGGTGGGAGTGTAAATTAGTTCAACCATTGTGGAAGACAGTGTGGCAATTCCTCAAGGATCTAGATCCAGAAATACCATTTGACCCAACAATCCCATTACTGGGTATATACTGAAAGTTATAAATCATTCTACTATGAAGACACATGCATGTGTATGTTTACTGCAGCACTGTTCACAACAGCAAAGACTTGGAACCAATCCAAATGCCCATCAATGATAGACTAGATAAAGAAAATGTGGCACATATACACCATGGAATACTATGCAGCCATAAAAAAGAATGAGTGCATGTCCTTTGCAGGGACATGGATAAAGCTGGAAACCATCATTCTCAGCAAACTAACACAAGAACAGAAAACCAAACACCGCATGTTCTCACTCATAAGTGGGAGTTGAACAATGAGAACACATGGACACAGGGAAGGGAACATCACACACTGGGGCCTGTTAGGGGGTGGGGAGCTAGGGGAGGGATAGCATTAGGAGAAATACCTGATGTAGATGATGGGTTGATGGGTGCAGCAAACCATCATGGCATGTGTACACCTATTTAACAAACCTGCACATTCTGCACATGTATCCTATAACTTAAAGTATAATAATAATAGAAGATGTGCATATGATCTGCATCTTGCATAAGATCCCTGGGTAGGACTTGATTGTATTGATATCCTTTTACTTAATGAACTTTTGATAGCTGAGCTTTGTTCCATGTTGAGCTACTATTATTGTTCTAAATCATTAAAACTGTCATTTAAAACAGTCTTTAAAGCAGAAAAGGACACAGCCTAGTCTGTCCATCTATTTGGATCTTCCAGTCTGAAGCGCACATATTACATAGCAGCAAACAACAATCTTTCTCCAACCACTTGGTTAAGTGATGATCACTGTCCTTTCCCCCTGATTCTTTTTTTCTTTTTTTAAGGTGTGTACTTTTATTCAACTGGTCTCAAGTCAGTGTACAGGTAAGCCCTGGTTGCCTCCACACCTCCACCCACTCCCAGGGAGACCAAAAGCATTCATACATTCCAAGTTGGGAGACAAAAAAGGGGGGCCATGATGGTTGATCATTCAAAATAAAACAAAAAGTATTAAACTGAAGATTTAAAAAAATTGCATTACCTTATTTACATGAAAGCAATGCTATCACCTACCCTGTGTGGGACTCTGGAGAGGACTGGGCCACTCTCCTTAGAAGTGGGGTAGTTTTTGGGATGGCAAGGGTCTTCCTGTAACAATGCATCTCACAATATTTGGAATGACTATTAAAGAAGATCAATGTACAATCAAAGTCCTTAGACACATTGTAGAACTTTGAGGGATGCTCACTCCAAATGAGAGCTGTCACCTTTATCGGTCTAGTTTTTAAAATCCTGAGTCAATCCAAAAACAAACAAAACAAAAGCCTTGCCAATCTTATCTTGTTTTTTGTGCATAGACAGGTTTTGGCAAGAAAGGGTGTAATGCAACTAAGTAACAGTCTGCTTAGAGGCATCTGCAGTGGACAGTGGAGGGGCGGGACTCATATTCCGGCCTGCTGAGCCACATCTGCTGGAAGGTGAACAGTGAGGCCAGGATGGAGCCTGCCCCCAATTCTGACTTCAATTTCTACCTCCCCTCTTCTTGCTCTTTCTGCTCCAGCCCAAGTGACCTGCTTAACATGCCAGGGCACACGGCAGGGCAGGGGCTTTGCACTTGCTGTTTCTTCAGTCTGATGGCTCCTCTCCAGCTATCTGCATGACTCGTCCTCACTTCCTCCAGTTCTTTGTTCAAATGTCATCCTCTTAATGAGGCCTCCCCTGGCCGCTCTGTCTAAAATTCTCCTTGCACTGGGCACTTTCTGTTCTCCTGTCTTGCTATTTCTCCCACGTATTTATTGCTACACTATAAATATACACATACTCTATTTTTTAGTTTTGGCCCATTTTAGTGTTGATCTCCCCAAGCAGCATTGAGGACAGAATTTTTGTTTGTTTGGCTCTCTGTTGCATTAGGGCACATGATGAGTATTTAATATAAATTTTTGAATGAATGAATGAATGAATGAATGAATAGGGGTCAGGTTCTCTGCTGGACACAACTGATCAAGTCAAATATGGTTTCTCATTGCAAGGAGTTTATGTCTCATGAGGATGGCAGATATTTAAGTAATTAAAATAAAATGTGTCCACACATAAACCTGCACACAAATGTTTATGGCAGCTTTATCCACAATTTCCCAAATTTGGAAGCAACCAAGTTTCAGCATGTGAATGGATAAATAAGCTTGAGTACATCCAGACAATGAAATATTTACTCAGTACTAAAAATAAATAGCTATCAAGCCATGAAAAGATGTGGAAGAAAGTTAAATGCATTTTACTAAGTGAAAGAAGCCAATCTAAAAAGGCTATATACTACAATAATTCCAACTATATGACATTCTGGAAAAGCCAAAACCATGAAGACAATAAAAAGACCAGTGGTTTCCAGTGGTTAGGGAGAGTGAGTGATAAATAGATGGAGCATAGAGGATTTTTTTTTTTTTTAAAGCAGCGGAACTACTCTTTATGATACAATAATGGCAGATATATGTCATTATACATTTGTCCAAACCCATAGACTATGAATGAATCCTGATGTAAACTATGGATTTTGAGTGATAATGATATGTTCATGCAGGTTCATGAATTGTTTTAAATGTACCACTCTGGTAGGGGATGTTGGTAGTGGGGGATGTTGATAACAGGGGGAGTGGCAGGGGCATATGTGAGATCTCTGTACCTTCCCCTCAACCTTGCTGTGAATGTAAAATTACCTAAAAAATAGTCTATTAAAAATGTGCAAATTTGTGAGAAAATCTAAGTATCTAAGTGTCTCTAAGATCATGAGTTTGAACTTGAAAATGGCAGTGTCTATACAAAAAAAAAAAAAAAAAAAAAAAAAAAAAAAAAAAAAAAAAAATAGGCTCACTGCAGGGGTGAGAGGGAATAGCAGTGGAGCTTAGTCCGGTCTTCCTGTGGAAGTGATGTTTAAACCAACACCTGAGCTTTATGTGAGGGGCCAGAGGCAAGAGAGAATATGGTGGGTGCCAGTTCCAGGTGGCTGGAGCTGGGACACAAGAAGTGAGAAGGGTCCAGATGTTAAATAAAGCTCAAGGTGGCAGGGGGTGGGGGGTAGGTGCAAAGGTCTGGCATGAAATCTTCAGGAGACTAAGCAATAGGGAGCCATAGAGGGGTCTGAAGCAGGAAAATGACATGACCAGAATAGTATTTTAGCCAGATTTGAGAGAAGCAAGAAGAAAAGTTAAAATGAAATCGATTTCAATGTGTGCAGACTGTCAAATCTGTCCCTGGGAGAACTGATTCACTCTGGACAGACAAAAATAGTAAGCACATAGAGTACAAGTGAAATTTTCCTGGGGTGCTTATAGCTCTGGGAACACTGAGCCCATCCCTGCCTCAGCATTTCACCCACCACGTCCCCTTACCGAAAACGTTCTTTTCATCCATCCACAGCCACTCATCCTTCACAAATACAGTTGCAGTCTGCTTCCTCTGGAGAACTCTTTCTGTCCTCATTGGTATTTCTTTCCTTTGATCTCCTAAAGCACTAAGGTGCACACCACACAATTTAGCTCTTAATGGTCTACCTTACTGAATAATCTGATACCTTAGTACCTCAAGCAGAATGTTCTTTCCTTACTAACAAAGACTCCACACCCCACCCACCTCCTCCCTACCTACCAGGTTCTTCCAAATGTACCAAATAATGTAGGTCCAGAGTACTGAATATAACCTGGCAGTTTGCAATCTTAGAATGACTCTTCAAAGACTCACACTTTATAAATAAGAACATCTGGACATAAGTAGTTCAGCAGGAAAAGCCAGGAGAACTAGGCTTTAGAGTTATTATGTAGCTATAATTTAGTTGAGTGACCCCATGCCAAAAAAAATCAGAAGACCCTCTAAGACAGTTGAGCATTTGTGAAGAACAAAGGCAGAATATCCAAAAGGTAAGGACAAATCTTAAATATAGTAAAAAATTAGGCAACTGCCACATGAAAACACCTAGTAGAATCTGAAAAACAAACTTCAGTGAAATTTGGCCAACTGTGTAAATGACTAAAAACCTCAGTATGGTCAGTATTGAGATCCAAAATAATGGAGTAAAATATATAAAACAGCTCTATTTCTGGAGTAAGATGTCAGACCACTCCCTTCCTCCCT
>NW_016804432.1:4213926-4243995 GCF_001698545.2 Rhinopithecus bieti | reverse complement strand
CCTCCCTCCCTCCCTTCCTCACTTCCTCACTTCCTCCCTTTCCTCATTCCCTCCTCCTCCCTCTCTCCCTCCCTACCTGGTGTTGAAAATATTATCAATAGACCTATTAATTACAGCATTCATGTATTCTTACAGTGTCTTTTTATTGACTGTCAAGGACCATTAAATGGATCAACATAAAACAGTGTGCTACCTCTTGACTCCAGTTTCAAAATCTCAGTATATTTCAGTAAACTATCTCTTTAGTGAGAGTGATGATGTTTGACTATAAGACCTTGTTGAGAGTGACAACAACGAATGGGTTACACATTGCTGATCTAGATCAAGCAGTTTGTCAGATGTTACAATATGCTTATGCATTAAAGTCACACTATGCAGCAATAATCCTAAGTTTATTTTGTGTCAGTTACAGCATGATGGGGATGCCAATCACAAAGCTCTTATACGTAGGTTATCATTTCTATTCTAGGTCCCCATATTCAAAAGAGTTCATAACTTGGTCACAAAAACTAATCATGGAATGAATCTTGGCATATGAAAGTCACTTCTCAGAAGATTAAAAAAATACAAATTAGAAAAAAGCCCCAAGTGCTTTGCCATTCTGATGTTACCCACAGGCCCCAAAATGAATTAGCAAGTCAGCAAGTCCTTTTCCCTTATTTCTTTCTTTCTCCAAGGAAATTGTGTACTTCAGGGCCCTTGGGTCAGTTTTTAAGCTGACTTGTCTGGAAAAGGTATCACTTGGAGGGAAAGAAGTTCTTTTCCAGCCTGGGCAATATAGTTGAGACCCAGTCTTTATAAAAAATTTTTAAAAGATAAATCAGCCAGGCATGGTGGCTCACACCTGCAGTTCCAACTACTCGGGAGGTTGAGGTGGGAGGATCACTTGAGCTCAGGAGTTCAAGGCTGCAGTGAACCATGATGGTGCCACCACACTCCAGCCTGGGTGATGGCACAGTGAGACCCTGTCCTAAAAGAAAAAAAAAAAAAGGAATTAGAATTAAGTTCTTTTGTGCTACACAAAGATATTTTCCTTCAGGTGGTGATGGGAGGAGGGGAGGTTGGCTAACCCTGAAGTTTCAAGTTTGAGTTCAGGGCTGTATTTCTGAATATGAATAAGATGCTATTGAAACTGTTCATTTAGATGCTCTCTCTCTTTAAACAATCTCTAAAATTTTATATTACAGAAACTGAGAACAAAGATTCAATCTTGTTTTCCCTTGCAACTGTAGTAACAGATATTTACTGACAGCAAACTGTTCCAGATATTTTGTGAACATTATTCCATTTAATACTAATTTTAATATTGCAAAAAGGCACCACTTAGTGCCTTTGTTTTATCAATGAGGAAACTTAGGCTCAGACCAGTTAAGAAACCTGCCAGGGGACATACACTGAAGCTGAAACCCAGGAAACCCAGGCCCATAATAAGTTAAATGTGTGTGTTCTATTAGTTACATACACTTTTTAGCATGACACACAAAGGTAGGTCATGCTAAAAAGTGCCAATACCTATGTGGAAGAAAATACAGTTAAATATACACTCTAAAGGTCTTAATGTTGTTAACATGCAAGTGTCTGAATGGCAACTGCTAGGGCTTTGTGGGGCCGGGCCTAAGTAAACGCTGATACAGGCAGCCGCTTCACTTAGCCCATCCATTTTTGCCCACATCGTCTTTGGCAATTTCTGTAGTCATCTCCAATTCATTAAAAAAGTTTACTACAAGAGTTAATTGATCTTGATTGCTGGTGGGTAGCATTAACTCAAATACAGAAATGCTCTTGCTCTCCAAGACGACTCCTATTTTAGGGCCTGGCCACTGCTAGGCTAAGCTTGATGGGTTACCCTCAAATGATGACCCGGATTCATGTAAGTTGAACTTGTCCTCAAACGGCTGCTGGCTATTAAAGTTTAATTTTGATTAGATCTTCTTCCAACATTTAGTAGAACAATTCCAACTCACTAGGTTTTCCAGGTTTTTCAAAATCACTTTTCCTTTTCATGGTTAGTAATTTTAATCAGAGAAAGAAAAAAAAATCTCAAATGCACAAAATCTTTTACCATGCTTCATCTTTTTAATAATGTATTTATTTTTATTCTAAGTCCAACAGGCAAAGACCAAGTCAATTTCAGTATTTGGCACAAAGGCTGCTGCAATATTGATGCTATAATATCAATCATGATTATAAGTTACTCTGTTATCATTATGTGAATATTATTTTATAAGCTTTAATAAGATGCTTGCGCATTTAAGTTGAATGGTTTAAAGTCTAAATTCATATTCATGCCAAATATGTAGGACATATTTTTCATAATTGTTCTTGTCCCTTGGGTCAGTAATATACTTTATAATCATCATAAAATGTCATTCTTAATCCCTTTTAATTTATCAGAAGGAAAATATGGATGGTTATTGCCCAATTAAAATACTCCTGATGCTTTTAAGGTAGATATTATTGGGGTTTTGGAATTTCACTGAAGACAATTAAAAAAAAAGAGCAGCTGCATGGCCTCAAAGTGTTTTTAAGTGCTCCAAGTTTCCAGAGATATCCAGCTGTTCAGCAGTTCCCTATCCCCTGTGTCCTGTTCTCGTATCATCTGTGATGTAATCAAGGAAAGACTGGAACATTTTTCCCACATAAAGGGTGCAGGAGCATGTGACTAGAGATAGAATTTTCACTTGGTACCTAGAGAATCCATTCTGATACTTATATACACTTGGCTTACAGTTGCCAAGAGCAGGACCTAGGAAGAAGGTCACCAAAACACCTGAGATAAATGCATGAATTTGAGTCTGCCTCCTTGGCTAGACATAGTACCACTTGCTTCGTGAGAAACACAAGAGGTGTGCTCTTGGAATGGGTGCTTTTTGAAGGTGTTTGCTAAGGGCATTTTCTGTAGACAATTCACATGATACTGACTAGAAAGCAAACTGGTAGGTGCCCATACACAACCCAGTAGAGCAGACTCTGTTACAAAAGCTACAGTTTCTTCTAGAGAAATTAAATGAATCAAAGTGATTAATATTTATAAAATAAAACATATAGTCAGAAAAACTGCATTTCAGTTCATATGAAAAAATTACAAACAGAATTCAGTCTGACCCTTCTTCATTTGATGCATTTGACTTCTACTTTCCTCTCGATTTCATCAAGATCTTAAGCCATAACTGTATTGAAACCTATTTTTATTTTCTTCCCCTCACTTATCCGAATATTGTAATTTTATATACACATGTTCAGTTATCTGAAAAGAAAGTCCCCAAAGTTCATAAACTTCTAAATGTTTACTTAATATTAAGATGAAAGCACTCTTAAGGAGGGATACTATGAAGATGCCTTAAGATTGTTGAAAAGTCCAGGCTTCCAAACAATTGGTGTTCTTCTCCAAAAAGAGGAGAGTCTTTGCAGTGGGAGCATAAGGATTAGTTGGTGGATGTGGTAAAGGCAGACAAGTTGATTGAAATATATGCAAATAGCTTTCATTTGGAGGTGTGTTATAGTTTACAAAGAGCTTTGGCATGCACATGTTGTATCATTTGGTAAATATTAGCATACCCACCATTCCTAGAAGCAATTCAGTTGTCTTCTAACACACTGCTCATTTGTGAATATTTTCTTTTTGAACAGGCAAATTTTCACTTGAAATATTGAACTTCAGGATCAATATCATATATTATAAGGGGTGATAAAGTCATATGCATTCTTAAGTAAAAATAACACCACATTCTTAAAAGGACATTTGTTTGTTTATTACTTAAATGGGTTTCAGCCACTAGCGTACATTTGGCACCAGTTGCTGTGTTTTGCTCTAGCCCGAGACTCTAATGACTGAGCACTAGTTACTCTGGTTCTAAAAATCTATGAATTTTGATATATGGCTCTACATTATGAAAGCTTACCTCTTTATGGCTTCAACCAGAGGAGTGTATGGCTCCGGGCTTTTCTTTTAGGCTCTTTGACCTAGAGAAATGAAGCTTGGAACAGGGAATCTGCAGGCACTAACTTGTACGGGAGAGTCCCAGACCTGCAGGCAGCATGCATTCAGTGAGCTGGGAAACTCTAGTTAGGGAACATGGAGTCACTAAGTCTTTCAAAGTAGGAAAGGAGCCCCAACTGTTAAGGCAGCTAGCCAAGCAGGTGACAAACTGTTGTACTTCAAAGACAGGAAATCCCTTCAAACGTTAAATTGTAAGGACACAAAATGACCTACATTCAGGAAAACAGGGAGTCAGTAATTCCACATCAGGCTTGTTCCAGTTTACTGAAGCGTGTCTGCTGGATATTAACTTGTCCTAAGGATCCCACTCTAAGTAGATGGCAGCCTTTTCCACCGGAAACCCACATTTTCAACATCTTATTTTTTAAAAGTCATTCGAGTTCACATCAGATTGAAGTTACTATGTAAGTACTCTCTCTGGGACAGTTTTCAACCTTAAAATTAGTCTAGTTTAAAATTACAATTAGAATGTTTAAGAAATCTACGAACATGTTTAAAAAATCTTCTGAACATCAAAACTAAGAGAAGGCATCAGTATACAGTGCAGTCTTAGAAAGCAACTGATGGATTGCTTAACAACTGATGGATTGCTTAAAATTGGAAAGACAGCTTAGAAGTGCCCCAGTATCAAGGCATAGGACTTTCCAGTAGCTTTTCCCAGCTCAGAAGGCAAAGTCTAGATGGATTTCCTGCCAATCCCCAAAACTACCTAGGGCTGTGGATGCAGCAGTTTGAAACATGTGTCAATGCTAAATACTTGTCCAACTGGCTTGGAATAAAGGGAGGGCTGTGGGTAGGGATGGCTGAAGGGAGCAGAGAAATGGCATATGCTATTTTCTCACGGCAGGGCCTCTGTCCCCCAGCACTCGAAGAATTACTGAACAAATGTGTAAGTGGGAAGGAAATGGATGGGTGAAAGTTAACTTCATCTCAGCACAAAAAAGTTGCCTTTCCATGCTTACATTTTCAAAACGCAAAAATCCAAAAAGCATTGATATTGGAAAATTCCTGGGAAACTGAAAAGCTTAACCATATTCCATAATTTTATTAATTTAAGACTTTCCAAGCAGGGAGATCAAACTTAACTCTGCTTCCAGCTTACAAAGCAAGTCAACTTATTTTGTATGTATAGCTATAAACTGTTTGCAAGTTTCCTCAGTCAGGTACTCGGGATGAATTATGAATGGAATTAGCTAGCCTGACTTGGAATTTCCTCACTTTTACTGGTCTTTAAACAAGATTTTTATACATTCATATGTAATCGATGGAACCAACACATGAAATGGTCCTTCACATAAAACACTCTCTTTTAAAGTGATTTTGCAGTTAAGGAAACCTAAATATGAACTTCTGATGTGGAAAAGGTAGTTTTTACATGCTATTTAGAAACTGATCTAAAAAACTGATGAGCTGACCACAAGATTTCTGTCAGAAACTGAAATTAGGATTATATTTTAAAATATAATTGTAAATGCTTGCTTTCTTTCATAAAACCAATCTGCTTCTCATATTCCTAGCCTTAGTCACATTGAAAATACATAAATTTGGTATTTGGTTATTGAGTTTTGAAGTTGCAAGGCAGGATAATTTAGATATTCATAAATACAGAGCATAAGAAAATCCTTCCTGAGTGCAAAACTACCTTTAAAATCATCATCCAAAGGAGTGAATGCCACACCTCCTGATTTCATTTTGGCTATTAGCTATTTCATACCTTAACATACATTCTTCCACATAAAACTTGCACTGTCTTCAAACTTGCCTACAAACTGGCATGTCCAAATTGTGTGCATAAAAAAACAAGATGAAGATCGATGCCAAGTTTTCAAGAAAGAAATGAATTTGGATTGTTTTTTATACCAACAAGACACATGTTCAAATTTATCCCATGTATATAAAAAGATTAGTATAAAATATGTTCAATTGTTTATGCAGAAAGTAGTAGGGAACAAATTCCAATAATTTTTATCACATAGCTGATATAGTGAAATATTTGGAACATTTAAAATAAAAGTGCTAATTAAAATACATATAAAATTTTCAAAGTTTAAAAGCAGTTGGAAAATACTTTTACCACTTAGAATACAATTACCTGCACAGCTTAATAGTCTTATAGATTTCAGGAGTAAAGTGTGTTTAGAAACGTCTTTTCCATTCCCTCAAACCTATAGTGGGCTGAGAATATAACTCTTTCTTCATAATATATTAAAAAGTATCCACCATCTTGAGAGAACTATATATTATGGTAATAATTTTACATCTGATTATGCCATTTTAGACTATGGAATATAGTCTCTGAATTCTTTTGGCGGGGAAGGAAATGGTGTGGAAAAAATAATTTTAAAACGTGTTTCTATCTTCATTTAAAATGTATACATTCTCAAGTTTCTTAACAAAAAGCTTTGATCTCGCTATTTTATATAGACTGCATTTACAGGCTTGGAAATCCTGTTCTCTCTATTAAACTCCTTAAACAGGATTATATAATCTTACTTAAAAAACTACTTACAGCAAACATGGTGCTCAAAAGAATTAAAAATAATAGTTGCAGTGTTTTAATATTTATGAAAATATGTTTTTTGAAAGACAGATGAACTTTGAAATGTGAACACAGAAAAAAAATACAAGTATAAAGTTTCCTTTCAAAACTTTTCCTTTCGAAGAAATATTTATCCTACATTTCTACATGCAAAACTTTTAGAGTAAACTATTGAGAAAATCCTAGATAGTAAAACATTTGTTTCTGTAAGTTCATAAGCACTTGCTGTACATACTCAAAGGCAGCCCTGACCCACTGTATCCACAAATGCATCTGCAGGGGGAATGGTTCCAAGCCAGTCGCTGAGTGTCATCTGTCCCTTCTCCAGGAGCAGGGACATTGAGTCACAATGAAATTTTATTATTTATATGCATTTTTAAAAATTCTGTTTTTCTTAGCGTTCAAAGCTTTGATAGTAAATGTCAAACCACACTGAAGTCGACTTGTTAGCTTTTTTAGCTAGCCTTACTGCTGTCGGCTATTTCAAATTGCAAATGACAACAAACAGGTGAGTTTTTTTAAATCACTAAAGAGCATCCCTTTTCATATAGCTAATATAACAAAAAAAGCCTAAAACATGGGCATATAATTCCCACTGTAAATTAATTCTATTTATTTCAGGCTTACGTATTAATAGCAAGTGAATGCTTTTCAAGAGATCCTTGGCTGTTCCATTTGTCCTTGAACATTAACCTTGCCACCTCAAAACTCAATGCCTTTGCACTTAATCTAGAAAATTAAAAATACAAGTCGTCCTCATCTTAGTAACCTGTGCAAGTTTCTACAAAGTGACTGGAGGATCTACGCGGTAACTAACTTTAACTTACCTCTTCCTAGGCTTTATTAACGAGTTTATCAAAAAATATTAAATTTCTGGCAAGATGTGGCTAATTCTTAAGTGCAGCTTAAAACTTTGGACGTCCCCCTTATAAAAATGATGCCACGAAATGTGCCACTGTCCATTTATTTCCCATTCCACTTAACGCATTAATATTGACCCTCAGGACAGCAGCGCTGGCATCATTTTGGAGCTGCAAAGCAAGACGTGGTGCGTTGATGAGCTAAAAAGGACCCGTCTTTCACTGGGCCCCTTACCAACATCTCTCTCCCTAGAAGACAAATACTTTTCAGATCTCGCACCCCTCTTTACAAACCTGAGCGGGGCTTTCGGGGTAGGGGGAGGCAAGACTTTGGTGGGAGCTGCTCGTCCTCAGTAAAGCGAGAGCCGGCTGCAAAGGCGCAGGCTGGCAGTTCTGGTAATTTCCTGCCGATTTCCGATTCCCCTCGGAGCAGCTTGGAGAGGAAGTCGAATTTCTTTTCCAGGCGGAGCCTCCACGATGGGCGCGGGAGCCTCGTGCGTGGGCCGGGATCGTGGCCTGGGAGAAGCGGGAACCTGGTGCCCGCCCGCGTCCTCGCGCCTTGGCCAGGAACTGGAGACAGGCGCGATGGGTCGGGCCCGAGGCGGGCGGCCCAGCGCGGCTGGGAGGGCCGGGAAGAGGGGTCCCCGGAGCCGCGGATACGCTGAACTCCGGGGAGGGGATGGGGAGGAGAGAGAGCACACTCCTGGAGCCGCGGCGTCCAAACCCGGACGCACTTGAACCCGCGGCGAGGCCGGTGGCCCGCGGCCTTTGGATCGCACCCGCGCCCCGCGCAGAGCCGGACGCCGGCCTTGCCGGCTCCTCGGCATCCCTCTGCGGGGCGGTCAGTCCCAGGGCGCTCGCTGAGGGCCACACACTGTACCCCGAGTTTAGCACCGCCGCGGGCAGGGCGCTCTGCTCCTAGACCCCGAATCTGAAAGTGGAGACCGAGGGCTGCCTGCAGCAAAGCTCGACTTATACTTCATTTTCTTCCGATTTGGAGAAAATGTCACGGGCGAGAGCGGAAAAAAAAATTAACTGTAAATATGATTTGGAGCGGGACGAGGGCGCGGCGTGCATGCGGCGTGCGCGCGGCAGCGGGCGGCAGGCGGCGCGGGCGCGGGCGCCCTTGCGGGGATTCCCGGTCTCTCAGCGCGCTCTAGTGGACACCCTGCCTTTCGCCGGCTCCCCGTGCTTGTTACAATCTGCAATATATTATTCCTTCCGAAGTATTGACAATGTGTGAGACTCCAGTAACCCCCGAGCTCTCGTCTGTAATCAGCACATTTATCCACATTTAGGGGGGGAAATCCGAATTAAATCCCCGTGACCCTGATTGGGTTACAGTGTCATTTTCCCTGGATCCTCTTTTAAATCCACTCCACACTGCTTCTCTGTCTATTACATGCTAATTTAATTTTACTGTGGAAGATATTTTCAGCATTTGCTGAGGACAGTAAATTTTGTAGTTTATGTTATTTCACTTTTATGACTTTTAACACTTAATAAAATTTTATTAGAGCACTTTTGTGTTTACAAGGCCACAAAACTCTTGGCAGGTTGTCAGAAGTCCTTTTTATTATGATCCTACTGATATACTGCGAGTAATGAAATAATCATGTCCAGAAATGTATCAAAGGCCAGAGGGATTATCCCACTTAATAGCTCCACAGATGCGCCCAGAAGAATGTGGACGCGCGACAGGACGGGCTGAAAGGCTGCAGGAGGAAGCAGGCAGCCCCCGCTCCTGGCTTTACCATTTCGGTTGCTTTCCTAAAAGGCTACATGCAGGGTCATGTGACTTTCCGCGGTCTCAATAAAAAAAAAAAATTATTCTATTGCAAAATGTGCTTTTCTTTTTATTCTCCTTGTGTGGGCATTTAAGGCTGTTCTAGTGGCAGTGAGGCTGGCTGTACATATCCATGTCAGTCACGGCGCCTGGCCCCACTTTCCTCTCATTTGTAAGTGTACTTTTGTGGTATTTAAACAGCCGATGGTGACATTGGTGTTGAGCAGTGTTGCTTCCACAGCCCACACTGAAGGCATTGGGAGGGACCCAGGAGGGCATAAGGTGTTTTAGGGCCCTTTCCCACCTGCCAAACACCTTTTGCTGTTGGTTTTTGGTTTTATTTTGTTTTGCGAAACAGGGGAATAGTGACTTAAGGACTCGGCTTTCTGCCTTGTGCCTTGTGCCAGAGAGTCACAGTACAGTTATTTTATTTTTTGGTAAGACTTGCAGTGAGAAGGACTGAGAATATAGCTTTCTTTTAAAAAACCATTTCCTTTTCTTTTAAATAGATAAGTGATCATTTAACACACGGGTGTTAAGTTCATTCTTGCTGCAAAAGAAGGCTATTGTATCTCCTGACCCTGAAAGCAAGGTGGGTGGCTTTGTTTTATAATTAAATTTTCTGTCTTCAGCTTCATATTTCTCTTTCTCTGTTATTTCCTAAAGAGTGTGTCAAAGTGATAAAAGAGGTGAGGAATGGACTCAAACAGAGTGATTTTGAAATTACCGTTGGTACATCCGTAGCACGTGTTCTTCTAAACTTTGGCTTTTTAAAGATTTCAGCAGGGTTTTTCACAAGCAAGTGCGTGTGTGTGTGTGTGTGTGTGTGTATTTCATGTTCCAACATATCACATTAGGATTTTGTAATCTGTCACCGTTTAAAACAGCCTCTGGGAAGTGCGCCTCTCTCTGGATTGCCTCCATCACACATGTGTGTTCTCTCCCATTCAGAAATATATAAGGCTGCTCATGACACTCTTTGATTTCAACTTCAAGGGAGCAGTTTAGTTTTTTGTATGTCGTTTGCTAACCATGGACAAAATTTAGCGCCTAGTCTAATAGTCTCCTATGTGTCTGTGATGGTCTAGATTCTGGAAAGAGCTTATGAAGGACTGCAGCCCTCCCTTAAAAACAATTATGTCCTGAGGCCATTTGGGCAACCATTTATCTTCTTTTCTGGTATTTTCTGTTTGCAAATATGAGTCAGTTTTTCTTTTTTTGTCTTTTTCAAATTATTTCTCTAACAGTTAAAGAACTAGGAAAGAAAGTGATGTTATGCCCTGACTAAACATTCTTTCTTCATTCTGCTTACTACTGATAGCTTGTTTTCTTTGCCTTTTACCACACGAGACACAAGACATGACATGGAGCAGAGAAAAAGGTTCTGATCTTAGCTCTCCAAATTCCAGAGTGTTTTGCATAAGGGAATTTATGCTCAAGTTCAGGAATCAAGAGGAGCATATTAATTTTCATTCTGCTATGAAGTGACAGTTCAATTTTATGAGTAATTTGTGTCTAGGACAATTTAAATAATACTTGAAAGCCTACAGTAGCTTTCAAGTTAGAAATCTATTGTGTTCAATTATGAAGTAAACTTCCCCTAAGGTAGGTCTATTTAATGCATCAAAGTATGTTTTTAACTCTTATTCAAAACAGCAAGAGATTGGCTTAAATATAACTGATGACACACAGCTTGCTTAATGGAGGGCTAACTAGTGTCCACAGGGACTTTACAGTCCCTTCTCAGGTCTTCAGTGACGAAAGGAAAGAAAAGAGTGAACCCTTAGTCTTTTCATCTAGAGAATCCATCTTCAAAAACAGGAGTAAAGGAACCACACCAGAGGCATGCAATGGTCTCCTCATAAGAAAAGGTGCTGTTACAAAGCAGTAAGGTATTGGTGATACCAGGGCAGACCCTAGAACCACTTTGCTTGTTTCCAATCCAATTCTGCTGTCTATTACTGTGTGGCCCTGGACAAGTTATGTAACCTCTCTGTGATTAGTTTTTTCATCTGTGGAATGAGACTGATGCTAGTAGCCCCTCTTTTGTTGAAAAGTTAAAAGAGTTAATTCATATGAAATGCTTAAAACAGACCCCGAGTGCTTCTTAAACTCCAGGAAGACTGACATCTCCATCACCTGGCACAGTGCCTGACACACAGTAGGTCAATCAAAATTTGTTAGATGAATGTTGAATGTTATTTCGCTGACTGCCCTAGTTGGTTCAGGTGTGACCCATGAAACAATAACTGAAGCACTGTCAGCCTCGGGTGTGAACCTGACTACTGAGAGTGGGCAGCACTCCAAGAGAAGTTTTATCCAACTGCAATTTTACTTTTTCTATGGATTTCTGTGTTGTCTCCTTGATTAGTAATCGGATTATAAAGCTTTTAAGAAAAGAGAGCATCCAAAATTTTGAGGGGTCTCTATAGCACTCACCACAGTGCTTTGTACATAAGTAATAGACAATTGGTAAGACAGTTAGTATGCCACACATATCAAAGCAGTACGTATTACAGTCTTTTATTCAATAAACAGTAGTTACAGGCACTATGCAAAATCTTTTGCATACAGTGTTTCATTTTATTCTCACACTGATTTTCATACAGGTAGTTACAATCCCTATTTTATAGTTAAGGAAAATATGAGGCCCAGAGAAGCCTAGTGATTTTCCCAAGGTCACACAGCTAGTAAATGACAGGTCTGGATGTTTAGTCCAGGTCTATGAAAATGTCAAACCTATACAGTTAATGCTATCCTGCACTGCCTCCCAATCTGTTTGGCTTTTTTAAAGAGTCCCTAATCAATCTGGTCATTTACAATTAATGTGTAAACCATAATGAAAATGGAAATGATTAAGGTTGGGAGCCAGGCCTGTTATTCTTGAATTAGTCTTGTGTGGTGGTTGGAATACTAGGCCCAGCAGGGTAAGACACAGGCCTGCCTCCCAGGGCCTTTCATGTCTTCAGCTCATTCCACCACTACATGTAGACATTTGAAAAGGGCCAGAGGAAAAGTCAGGGTTACTTTTCCCCTCTGTGGAAAACATGATGAAGCTGAATTTACCTCAACTTGTATTAAAACATCAAGTGAACAGATTTACATATTGATTAAAGATGAAGAAAGGAGAACTCAGACAAGTGGGTGGCAGAGCAGTTTTTCATTTTAACCAAACGTTCTTTCTTTATGGCCTTTGAAGATATGCATTCTTCCAAGATGCTTGATGGGTGTTCTTGATGGGTGTTCTGACCATTTCAGGGAATGAAGAACAGCCTGAGACCATAAGGAAAGCCTTGATTCATGTACGAGTTTCTTTAATGAATAAGCAAGAGTCATTCAGGAGTGCCCTGCTGTAGCCATGTGATTCATTTTGTACCCCTGAAACAAATATGTACAGAACCCCAAAAGAGGAAACTAAGGAGCCTGTGAGTTATTCTAAGGAATGTGCAACACCCCCTATTAAAAACTCCATCCATGGATAAATTTCAAAAGTAGATGCTGAAAAGTTGGAAGTCACTGGTGCTACCTGGTAAATCCTATACCATCCCTGAGAAGGCAGAAGTCATTCTTAGGTTTATAGAGGGTCTACTACGGCCAAAACAGTTAGAATTAATCTTGGACTCATGACTTTGTGGCTGTATTGCTGGGACAGGGGGAGGGAAATGGGGGGAGGAATTGAGGGATACCTCCAAAGAACTCACAAGTCTGCAGAGACCAAGCTCACTGCCTAAATACAGCAGTAGCAGACTCCAAACCTCAACTTGCTGCTCAGGGAACCCCAGGCAGTACCAGGCTTTGGTGGCTTTGCTGGAAAAGAGTTCTGGGGTTTACCAGCCCTCTCATATATTTAACTCTGGGCACTCAACTCACCTTAAGTCTTTGAGTTTTCTTATTGAAAGAGATGAGTAATCATACTTTTAACTTACATTTGTGGGTTTTTTGAATAAAGGATATACTTATAGTTTTGAGCTCTTCACTGTGGGAAGTCTGATTAATTTTTTTAACAGATGAGGAATTTGTGTCTTGATGAATATTTGATAAAAACAAGAGAACATGTTAAAAAGCAACATCAACTGCAGAGTTCAATCCCACAAAATAAAATGTAGCACTATATACCTTGAAACTAATGTTAGACTCTCTAGGAAGAACATGGAGGAAATAAATGCTCAATCCATATTGCAGCAGACATAATTTTAAGCCACCAAAACTTTTAAGGACCTTTGAACCATTTTCTTCCAATTTGCCTCGCCTTTCCTTCTGCATCTGTGAACTTGCCAAGTTAGAGTTTATTGCTGTAACAGGTTTTGAATGATAGTGTATCTGTTTTGAAAAGGTCTGAGTACTTTTTGATTATTCAATGGAAAGAATGTGTGCTTTTCCTTTTTTATGTATCTTTCAAACCAACTGCCTTGATATAAATGAAATCTTTAAAAAATATATTTACCCTTTTTAGACGAAGATCAAACATTCTGTTCCATGAAAGTCATGAGTGGTTGCTGAAAGGAGGTTATGAATAAAATGGTGTCTCCGCTTGAACGTCGGCAGCTAACCTGCATTTATTCCTCAATTTTCAGAACCTAGAATAAACACAGTGATTAGCAAGGCCAAAATACAAAACCCCAGGATGTAAAGCTGTGAACACAGGGAGGCTTCCAGGACAGGAAGCCACTGCAAGCCGGTTGCTAGGAGACACTCGTCTTTTGCCGGCAGCAGGAAGATGTCCTTGAGCATGGCTTCCCCTGTGGTTGGCTTTGGACAAGCCGTGAATCAGACTGTCCTTGCTAGTGCCACCCTCCCAGCAGGGCCGACCAGCCCACCATACAGGTGCCACTGAGGGGCAATGGTGGGTTCTGTCTCCTGGGAGAGTTTCTCACACATGCCCAGCTTTTCTGATGTGCTCTTCTGAAATCAACAAGCATTTGATGTCTACTCTGGGTTATAAGAATATGGAAAAAAAACAGCTTCCTGGGTGGTGCTTTTTAGGTGAGAATTTAAAAAAATAAAATCATACCCTGATTTATATGAAACAGCCCACAAGAGCTGTAGGAAAAAAGAGAGAGAGAAGATAATGAGTTAATGGTAATTAAAAGAGACTTCACAGAGGAGAGAGCATCAGAGCTGGAGGATTCACATAGGGAGGAGGATGCTGACAGGGAACACCCTGTTTACTGTCAAGAGCTCTCTCGGAGGGCCCTTGATGGCAGTGAACTTCTCTTTCTTGCTCCCAGAAGCATCCCCAGTACATAGGACAGTATTTGTCAGAGTGTTCAGTGTTCAACGGCTGAACAAATGCAGGAGAATGAAGATGCTGAAGATGAGCAGAGGGGCTTGGTGGTCATTGTTGGTGTTCCAGGGAAAAACTAGTGGAGAGAATGCTGAATTAAGGAGGCTAGCCTCATTGTTATCAGAGTCTGTAGTGGAAAATGGTGAGAAATGAGGTGGCTGGGTAAGGTGCAGACCAGTTATGAAGACTCCTAAAAACCAGACAGAAAATGGCTTAAAGAAATTAGGGAGCTACTGTGAGATTCTGAGCCTGGTAGAGATGAAAGTTTTATGGCTTACAAATGCTTCTATTCAAATGCATCATCGCTTAACATGTACAGTTTATTATATGTCCATTACAACTCAATAAAGCTGTTAAAAATACATGATCTCATTAGGTGTTCAATATTTGGTGAAATGGACCTTATCCTTATTTCATTTTTACAGATGAGGAAACTGAGACCCAGAGAGGTTCACGGCTTGCCTGAGTTCAAATGTTTCAGATGACAAGTCAAGACTTCCAGGTCTTCTGCCTCCACATCCCTCATTTGCTTCTTTCTGAATGCAGCTCTCTGCTGAGGAACTTGAAAGGAGGCTGGCCTGTGGTTGGAGAGGCCAGTTGGGAGGCAGTGGCAGATGGCTGTTTGCAGTTTTCTCTCCCTCTCTCTCCCTTGCTTTCTTGTCTATGCTTCCCTCACCTTCTCTTCTTTTCTCCTCCATTCTTTCTTCTTCCCTGACCGTGTCTCAGACCTCTGGGTGGCATCCTGCTAAGCTACACATGTGGGGGTTGCTTCTTGCCTGTCACAGCTGCTGAGGGGCCAGCTTTGGGACAGTGCTGTTCCATCTGGACATGAAGGGCAATACCTTTGGGACCTGCAACATTACATCTGTGGCACCTCTTTGGAGAGGTCTGATGTAAAAGGGAACACAAAGAATGAAATTTGGAACCCATGAAATATTACTAAGATTCAGACAATACATGGGAATGTTGCATTTAAATATGCATTTAACAGGTCATCTTAATCGTCTTCCAGACCTAGCTTCAAAAACATTCACCCAGTTCTCACATGTGTGAGTGAAAATCACTTAGATTTTGACTTGAATATTACATGGCCTCAACCAAAAGCAAGTCAACCAAATTAGAAAGAAGGCAAAATGCTATGGGCTTTGGAGCAAGATGACTGTGAAGTTCAATCTGGATTCCTCCATTTACTAGATGTCACCAGTACTAGATGCTACTTAGCCTCTTTGGGCCTCAGTTTTCTCATCTGTAAAATGGGAATAATGAGTCCAATTTAATACGTTTGTTACAGCAATGAAATAACCAATGTATTGTGTACAGTGCCAGGCATACAGTGAGCCCTCACCATGTGAATGGCAGCGCTAGCATCCACATCAGCTCATCATCTTCATCAGCAGCATTACCTGAAACACTCTGTCCTCATCCAGGACATTAGAGGAAAACAGCCTTGTTTTCTTTAGGTTTTGGATTCTCCCAAGGCTGAAACTTGTATTTGTAATGCTATAACTTTGATAATTTTTTCCCTTAAGAGTTCCTTCAGCAGCTTTTTTTTCCTACCAATTTGCATGTGTAGAGTTATTCAGTAGATGACACCGAAGAGTTTCATAGTGAATGTTTGTTGAGTGAATGTATGAAATGAACAATACCACCACCTCCAAAGCAAGTTTATGTTCTCTTGTTGATTCTAATGAGGATTTTGTTTTGAATGGGGTAGGTGGTGGTGGTTGCTATGTGGTTTTGATAGCCAGGAGTGATGTGGCACAAGTGGTTGTGTGGGGTCAGGGATGGCTAGCCCATCAACCCAATCATTTGGAAATTCCTTTTCATTATACTGCAAAGCAACCAGCTAGAAAAGGAAAATCTAGTTAACTAGTTCTTTTATGGAAAACATCCAAGTTGACAGAAGTTTTTTTTTTTTTTTTTTTTTTTTTTTTTTTCTGAATTCTCCTCACACCTCCCTGATGGCCTGGCTAGATTGACTCATTATTTCCACCGCCAGCTTGACTCGACAGAGCTTCTGTGACAGAACCCCTGCCCAGAGCTCCTTCTATCCCCAAAGCACTCTGCTGGCTGCTCTGGAGAGTGCAGGTTTGACAGTCTCCAGTCTCCCCTCCATTGAGTCTTAACTGCTTCTAACAATCCTTTCACAGCTGAACCCCAATTTTGCATCATGGGTATAGACAAGGTGTAGAATACTAGTATTAAACAGTTGAATACATGGCAAATAGGAGTAAAATTAAGACAGACAAATAACAGTAAAGAGATCAAGAAGCCTGCTAGTGTGAAAGGCAGTTTGGGCCGCTAAGTCACATCTTCCCAAGGGGTAATATACAAGCAACTGGAAACAACAGGTGTCTTCTTAACAATAGTCAGACATATATACACCCTTCAATCTTTTAGTTATGCTTTGGGTTAAAAAAACGTTTAAATATTAGGCCTATATTTTCCTTTATTACCAGAGGCTCTTCCAGATTCTACCAAGAAAGCTCATACTAACAATAATGCCATATACGTTCTAAGATCGTGGGAAACCTCACTTAACTTCAAAGCCCCTTCATTAGAAGCTCAGACTTCCATACTAGCACCTAGTTTCAGGCTCATGTTGGGACTAATTACTGCCACTGGGTTTGTCTTGAGCCATCTCACCTGGCGAATCTGCCTCTATATTTCTTTCAATGTGCTCAGACCAAGGGTCGCATCCTAAAGGAATATCAGACTAGACCACCAGACCTGTGTCTGAGAAATACCTTTTTTCCCCCAGCACACATTTTCCCATCCATCCATTCATCCGTCTCCAGCAAATAACCTTACACAGCTTCCACACTCGGAAAGGTAGATACCATATCTGTCTACTTTATCTCCAAATCATAGTCCATAGCCAGCAGAGGATAACCACTGAAGGAATATTTGTTCAATAAATAAGTGAACAGTTACAAAATGCCCACGATATTGGCATTGTCATACCGATATGATGAAGCACAGTCCCTGCCTTCTTGATACTCACAATTGTTTTTCAGGATGGCTTTGCACCCCATCAGAAAAAGATTTCAAGGCCACTAATGCTCCTTTTATATTCCATTGCTGGCCGTGTCAATATTGACTGTGTAATGCACTGACAGATGCGCAGTTCCCTTCAGAGAGAAATGAGAAAAAAAACAAACAGCTTCACATCAGGCAAATTCTGATTATTTCCTTCTAAAGTGCACAGCACCTCCAGTCACTAATGGTTGTAAGAGACTTCGGGGACACTAATCTTAATGCACCATTTCCTACAGGTCTTGTTAGTTCCTAAAACCATCTGTAAGAAGTTATTGTATTTGGCTTTCTTAAGCCATATTTTTTAAGCACGACATTTAATTAGTGCTTGTTAAGATGTTTCAAGTGCTTTGGCCACTCTCTCACCCCTGCTGTTTCTTCTTGGTCAGCATCTTTTCTGGGAATGATATTTTCGGGAAAGGACATCAGATGCGTCTGTGTCTGGAGAATTGCTCTGTGTATCCACATGAAGCAAGTATCTGAGAGCAACTGGAGGGACTGTCAGCCTGGCTGTGGGGCCTCCGTGTTCACAACAGCTACTTTGAAAGGCCTCCAGTTTTGACATTCTCATGGAAAAAGCTGAGACCTGAAAATGGGTTTGGAACCGGCAACAATAGGAGGGTACACTGGAGCCCTGGTGAAGAATGTCACATAAGCGAAATGTATTTGAAATATTTAATCTAGGAACCTTTGGATTAACTTCATTAAAAAGCATTTGCTTGAAAGGGCATAATCTTTAGTCACTCGAAGAGACTTTATGAAAACTGCAAAATGGTTGATGGTACTGAAATACCCACCCATGCTCACTAAAAGAATATATAGGTTGAATATAATTCTATTATTTTTGCAACTATTTAATACTATAAAATCAATTAAAATTTCAGACTGCTTTACAAAATAAGACATTTTTACTAAGTTTTTCCCCCAAATTCTTTATCCACATTTGGATTAGAATGGCTTGATACTTGTAGTAGTTTATGAAGTGCAAAATTCATGTCAAATCTGGTATATAAAAGAAAAGTATTTCAAGATAATATGGAATCTGTGAAAATGAAGAAATATGTGTATTTAGCTAGGTTAAAAAACACTATCTAATCTACTAGAATAACATCACATTTTTTTTGAAACACATATTCGAGGAACAAAAGCTTTATGCCGATCATTGCTTTAATGGTAATTAAATTTTCTTTCTCTTTGAATTTTACTGTACTCTTCTAAGGTAAAGAGGAAGTACAATAAATGTAACATAGAGTTAGCCAAATTATTAATATCCCACATGTAAAGTAATTTCTACTGGAGCCTTTTTTGCCTCTGTAATCTAAACATTGAAGTATATTGAAGGCTTCAGTGAAGGACTAATGTTTGGCACTGGGTATCCAAACATTTCCTGCTGGGCCCTCAACCACTATCATGCTTTTTGTTTGGATAGGAGAGAAAGGGGAGAGTAAGGAGTTGAGCTGGCTAACTCTTGACATCTGAAATCTTTATCAGTCACAGCGATGTTTTTGGTTTGTGCTGATGATTTGTGGTATTGTTGTTTATCTGTATATCATTCACTTGGACTTGCTGTTTAGATGCAAAGATCTCAAGACCATCTGCAGTCTTGATAGGTAGTTGCAGCAGCCCGACCAGACATCTGGCTGTCAGTTACAATTGCATTCCTGCTCCTAAAGTTGTTGTTAGATACTCCTGATTCCCTTTGAATGTATTACCGTGATGCACCACCGTTTCAGGCCATTGATGTGAGAGACCGAGTTAATTCCCGGCTTCAGTCTGGCTAGAACCAAGATTTATAAAATGAACAGAAGTATCAATTTTGCTGGAAGGGTGGCTGTTTTTGTCTGCACTGGGTTTAATGATACATCAGTTTCTTCCACAGCCTGTACAACTGATTCTTTGAACCTGGAGAGAAATAGTGCATCTGAAAATTATTTTCACGGTGTTGCCATGTTTACTATTTCCTGTTGTCTTTGCCTGAAAGTGTTTTAACAAAAATTAGGGTTGAGCATACAAACATTTGAGGCAGGGGATGAAAGGAGTTGTTATTATGTTTCCTCTCCAGGTTAATGTGGCTGCCTTTGATTTAAGCACTACATACTTAGGACAGGATATGACACCAATTAAAGAGATGAAACTTAATTTTTGGACTAAACAATCACATAATCCTTCTTCTGGTATCTGGTTGAGATTTACTGACATGGCATTTATTTCTCAGTCACAATCCTAAATTTATTGGGTTGGCTTTATTTAAGGTACATGGGGCAACTAATATTAGTGCATGTAAAAACCTAGCAATGTCCCAAATTGTAAAGCAGCTATTATAAAGAGAACATATTTTTTCCCGATGACTGTCAACATGAGGTCAAGAATGCATGCAAACTCACTCCATGAGCCCTGGGCCCACTCATCTTGGTTGGAGGCAGATTTTGATTTAAGATCTAAATTTCAAAAAAAGAAAATCAATTTTATCTCATAAAATACAACGGGGAAAATTTTACTAATAACCTCTCCTTAGCCTTAAATTTAAATTGCATTTTGTTAAGAGAATTTTAGTATTTATTGAAAATCAAGTTTAGATAATAATCACAAAATAATGGATGAATCGTTTAAAAAGATAAAAGGTACTGTATTTGGCTAACACATTTAAATCATAAAATTGAATATTAGTGTTTAATTTTCATGCAAAAAATAATTAAAATGAAGGCAGGCAAGTATAATGAGCCAGGTTAACCTCCCCATCTTTCCACTTTGACACCTTGTTTAACTCTAGCTAATGATGCTATGAAAAAAGTATTAGTGGTTTCAGTTCAGCCCCTGGTGGTCTATGTCACATATTGCATAACCTGCTGGTGGGTCTTACAGGGCTATTTCTCATTTACAGACAGTAGCCTTTTATAATTCTGTCTGGAAGTGAGGGGATCACAGAGGGAGGGTGTCCCGTTTTAACCTATTTATTATGCACTTGAAAATAGTGAAAATGTTTATAGAAAGAAGTCAAATTAAATTTTGTAAAACACATTAGTGCATTCACATGTTCAAACCTGAGCCTACAACTCTATACCAACTACTCAAGTAAAGTCATTATACGTAAAAGAAAAAAAGTCACTTATGACTTCTACTCCATGTGGAAAATTACCAAAGACTGCAGTTTTTCTAACCACGAACAGTCTCATTTCCCATGTGCAGTTGGTTAGCTCCTCACTGTATCCCCAAGGAGTCTGCGTGAGTCTGAAGTACTGCAGAAAAATGAGAATTTTCACACTTTAAAAGAGCCAAGGCAGCATTTGTAATGACAAAATAAGAGCAGAAGTAAAAGAGGAAAGAAAGAGTGGTTCTCGGTTTTCCTTCCCCTCTGTAAAAGCAAGACCATTCAGTTTCCAGGTGAGAGTCTACTGGGGCTTGCTTTTAATTTATACAGGACATCAGGAAAGAAAAGAAATAAAAGAATACCAACTCCCTTAAATTTCCTAGCTCAAAGTTGCTTTCAGTGAATGCTAAAATGAAAGGAGTTATCAAGGCCAAATACACTATACAGCTTTTGTAAACTGTTAGAAGCAATTTGCAGGACCTGTGCTTTTACGTAGGTTTACTTTCACTCTCAGCTTGAGTGTTAATTTTTGACTAGTTCTTTCTATCCTTTCATCAAATGTACACATCCAGTTCTTCTGGCATCTCATACACACCACACACACATACACACGTGCATTACACACATACGCAAATACGTCTAGCCACTTGGTAACAGTATTTTAAAAAGCGGCTTGATACCTGGATTAGAGAGTAGAATACTTTCAGACAACTCTCGTGGGCACAATGTGTTAACTGTTTTCTGTGCCACCATTTTATTGTATGCGAGCAGACGGCAAAATGGTGGTTCCAGCATTTTGTTGTATAAGGACTCCTTCACATTCAGCCTCTGATTGAAGAACCAGTTTGTATACCGATAGAAAAGCCAGATTTCTCAGGCTGGGAGACTGACTAAATAAACCAGGTACGCAAATCTTCTTCCACTCACTGCTTTGCAGATGCTTAACCAAAATTTTACATATATAAGTACAAAGGGAGCAAATCCTGATTAAAATAAAAAATGAAACAGAAATGATATTCCAGTTAAATATATAATTCAGTGATGTTAGAAAATACATATGTTATTAAAAGACCTTCCAACGTTGCCATAAGTAAACTACCTTGAGAAAAGATCCAACACAGAATTAGCATAGAGAATGTGAATGTTTTACTTGTGCATAAACGATCTTTCCAGATCAAAGTTGAGGTCATTGGCAAGGTAGTTTAGGTGAGCTCATTCTACAGTTATTTGCACATGCAAACTGGGGTTCCAATTGTAAAATATTATTGCTTTTGTTCATGAGAAGAACTTTGATTATGTTCTTAAAATAAGAATATGAAAATAATTGAGCAATGTACCTGTGCTAATAATATTCAGTTTTAATTAGCTCCTAAATAGAATCAAAGCTAAAATGGATTTTGACGTATCCTTAACTGGATCTCAAATTGAGGAGAGATGAATTTGATTAAGAGAAGATTTTTACATTGTTGTCTATTACAGCTGAATTACCACTCTCTTTTGTCTGAAGAAAACATTTTCTTCTCAATGAGGTATATATTTTAAGACTGAAGACAACTGAAGCTTACAGCATATAGTATTTGGTTAGGTTTTTTTTTTTTTTTGACTGCAGTTGCCAAACATTTGAGATTATAAAAAAGATAGTACTACATAAAATAGACCTGCAGCAACACTGTTTATGGCACACGCAACAATATTATTTTCTGCTGTTTGGTGTGCCGGAGTTGTAAATAGGAAAATGTGTAAGCCATCAAATCTAGTAGCAATAGGACTCAAAGCAAGGTTTATTATACCAATGCCTGAAAAGCTTTACTTTTTTATCTCTGTGTGTTAAATTTTCGTGTTTGCAACAGTATTTTAGCTCTGGAGCTATTTATGTGGTAGCATCTTTGAGAGAAAGGAAATGGACAGATGTCCATAAACAAAGGGCTCCACCTGGTGGTAAAGAGGAGGTATGAAATGTTGATAAAGAGAACTGATGCTGCAAAGGCAAACAGATGGAAGAGCAACATTTTGTGTGTGTGTGTGTGTGTGTGTGTGTGTGTGTGTGTGTGTGTCCGATAATGAATATGTTTGAAGGAAAGAAAATGACAAAATCCTCCAAATTTGGATTCCAATGTGGATACAGCCTTACAGCTAACATTATTTGATTATTTCTCTCACAGTCATTCCAATATGTTTACAAATTATTTTATTCAAAATACATACATCTGAACAATTACTAACATATATGACCCTGACAAATACTAGGCACAACTGATGGCAAGCTATCCATATCGTCTGATCATCTTAGGTTTTAGTAGAATGCCATCTAGTAGACAGATTTAAACAAAGGAAGCGTTTGTTCCAACATGAGGGCGTCCTTTAGGTGGCTTTGTGGCTCACCTAGTTAGGAAGACCTGGAAAGGATGTGGTGCAGAGCTCTGGAGAGGGAAGCAAAGGTTTCAAATTCATGACTAAGAAACAGAAAATTGCTCATTTTAAAATGTCATCTGTGGCTGAAGTGTTGAAGAATTTGAATCTACGTATTGTGATTCTTCCACCTTTTGAAACTCTAAAATTAGGCCAGGAATTACATATATCAAATACTATGCAAAATGTAAAACAGGCATGCCGTTTATGGCTCTCTACGTAAGGTGGAAATTAAATCTTCAGCCTCCAATAAAATTGTATTTCTGTAATAAAACTGCTGCACCTTGACTCTAGACTACATTGAATCCCAAATTAAACACTCCATTTGCTGTACTGTAACAAGCAAAAGGGTTTGCTACACTGAACAATATTACAGATAGGAAAAACGTGTTCTCTTTTGCTTTACCACCTATGTAGAGACCACCAAAACAGGCTAATTCCTCATCTCTTCTTTCTCAGAACACAGCATGTTTTGATACAGGAAATTTTAAAATTCCATCTTTCATTACTAAAATTTATATTTCTTCCTAAATTCTATAAATCAGCATAGGTGACTAGGCCTAAAAAAAGTCAATCAAGTAGGATATTTACTACAAAATGTCTACTGCATTTCATGGGTAACTCAGGCTTATAAGCAGAAACAGCTGTTGTGCTAAAGGCTAGGTACATTTCTTTATGCATTATGTATAATTCCCCATAATGTACATGCAACATTCACTCCACATCCATATCTGAAGTGCACACATACTGCTACATAATCTGTGAAAGTTTTAAACTTAGGATCTGCTAATACATATCTATTTATCTCACCCAGTGTTGATTTAGAAGAATTAGACCGGATGTTATTTTAAGCAGTCTAACTCTATAGGTTCTTTTTCCCCCACCATGTCATGGCCCAGCCAACACTGACTTCTGGCATTCGTAAAGTGTCTCTAATAGAAATGAAAGCCTACCCAGGGTGAGGAATAGAAAACAATGAATACTAATTTGCTGCTTCTTAACTAAAGTGCAGGCGAACAAGACAGGAAGCTGTCTGTGCCTCTCTGCCTGGGCCGTCCTCCCTCGGCTCTGCCAAACCACCCTCTAGTGGACTGAGGGGGGAATTTCCTTTCCTGGTTGCCTCACTCTGCTATTCATTTAATAAATAAGCTCCCCTCCCCCTCTCTCAGGAGATGGTGGATATTATTAACCTTCAAGCACGATACAGCGAGATGAATGTTAATCATGAAGGGATTTCTCATCAAGTTTAATGGTGTAAGACATAGAGAAGTTGTGTTAGCAGTTTCAATCCTGCTAAAAATGCTAATTGTTATGTTTCATATGATAGGTGAGGATAATAGGAAAACGGCAACAGCTTTAGCCTTTCCTTTTGGAAGTTGTTGCCCATAGTTTTGAGGCAAATATAGAGGAAAAGAATACGGTCCTTAGTATGAATGACTTGTCAAGAGGCTAATTTAGGGCTACTTCTTTGGAGACATTGGAGATTTGAGGCTTGGCATCCACTGAGCTCAAGAAAAGAGAATTTTTTGCTGGGAGGAACTAAAGCCAAAAGAAGACATTTTGGACCTAGAAAGAACACGAATCTGTGGTAAGGGATACAGAGGTTATAGTGTTGAGTACTGATCTTTTGAGCACTATCTTCTGCATTTTTCTCTGTGTTTCACTGGCACTTTTGCCAACATGTAGAGGTAATCTTTTTTTTAAAGCAGTTATTTCATCCTCACCTAGGAATCATAATAAGTGCACTTAGGAGTACTAGATAAGCCCTAAGAGAAACGCCATTTTTGTTTTTCTCCGCATGTCCCTTTCCTTGCCCCATGAGTTGTTACCCATGCTGTGGCATAAGGACACCCTACTGTCCCCAGCTTCAATGACCCCAGTCTTGCAGAGTTGGCTTCTCATGCAGCTCAGTTGTTTGTCCTGGTCCCTAACTGTTTGAGCTGGGGTTCTTTTCGGGCACATACACACACAGAAGTGGGGAGTCTGGAATGTTATATGAGCAATGTCTTCAGTGTATACTTTTACTTGACTTTGATTACCCTAAATTCTATCACTCAACCCTAAACTTCTATGGTAGCTCATGGTGTTACCTACAAATGAACTGGAAAGCATTTTGCTGCAAGGAAGCTTATCAATTGAATGTAGGCCTTGAAAAATTTCCTTGTAATTTCATAGTTTATGTGTTCAGTTTAGAAAGCATCTAAATGATAAATGCAAATTCAAAAATAATCCATTAAGGATATGAGCCTATGTGGATATAGACCTTTTTAACTGTATTGTCCCAGTTTTCATATGTAGCCTTTGTCATCATTTTTTTTACAGACTCCTATAAAATGGAGTCAACATAGAGAAGATATGTGATTCTCCAGGTGCTAACGTGAGATGTGATATCAACGACCAGCATTATTTTCCCATCTATAATGATAATTATACTAATTAGTCCAGGCATCACACCTGTGTAAAATCCTTATCCCTATTTTACAGATGAAGTCACTGAGACACCAAAGGTTAATTGCTTGCCCAAAGCCATGTAGCAACTTGGTGAGTACCAGTATTTAAAATCTTACACTCTTGCTTCCTTAACAATGGAACAAAATTATTGCTTGTATCACAGGAGATTGGTGTCAATGAACAATGGAGCAAAGGAGTCACATATTGCTTGTTTTAAAATTGTAGACTCTCTCATATTAATGGAGTCCTTTACTGTGTTTTCCAGGTTGAAGTTACTTTAGTGTCATAAAGCTCCACATATGTACTTTTAGCAAAATCAATAGTCACCGCATGCAGATGAAGAGATGGTAATTAGAGATGGGACAGACCCCAACATATCCTTCGTTTGACGATAGAATAAATTCAGCTAGATACCTAATTATTATCATCTACTTTCACAAAAACATATGTGATTTTTTCCCCCTACCCAAATGTTTTAGTGAAAACTGCAACTGTGCGTTAAAAGGCAGTTTTGCACGCATATATTCAGAGAACAATGTGGAGAATCTATCCCTTGGGATAAAAAAAAAACACCCAGCAACAACAAACTTGAAAACAGATGGTTCTGATACAGTCTGATAAGAATGTAAACAGGAAAATCTTTGTTGACTTATTTCATAGTAATCAGTAATACTTAGTTATTGTCTAGAGGTGAATTACAGATTTCACAAGCATGGCCAGGAACAGCCTCTGAAAAGTGAAGCTAAATTTGTGACATCAGTGAGGAATTACTGACCCCTGCCAAACCCTCCTTATTAACATTTTTCTTGATTGGCATAAAGGAATGAAACCCTGGAAGAGGATAATTTCTGCATTCTTTGTTTTTTCTTTTGTCATCATTTGATCATTTGATTTAGATCATTTGATTTAGAGATATTAGACCCCTCTGACTAATCCATGAAAAAGAACTTAAAATTTCTCTACAGCTTAGAGAACTAAAGCTCTCCTTCCTTCCTTCCTTCCTTTTTTCTTTCCTTCCTTTTTCCCTCCTTCCCTTCCTTCCTTCCTTCCTCCCTCCCTTCCTTCCTTACTTCCTTTCCTTCCTTATTTGAGGTGGGGGTGGGGCTTTTTTCTTAGATGCAGATAAAATATTTCCTCTTTAGAGTCTGGACTGGTGTTTCTATGTTCTTGTTGCATTTTTTGTCAAAGACTTCCTCTCCTGGTGGTTATTTAGATTCAGTAAACATCTAATGAATACTTCCTACTTGCCAATCCCTGTGCTAGGCACTGAGGAAACAAAGATGAATCGAACATACTTTCTTCTTTTATGGGATCCACAGTTTAGTTGGAGAGACAGGTTTGTAAATAACTAACTATCACCCAGTTTGTTAAGAAGTGGGCAAGGGCTGGGTGCCGTGTCATGCCTGTAATCCCAACGTTTTTCAGATACCAAGGATGAGGAGGATCACTTTAGCCCAGAAGTTTGAGACCAGCCTGGGCAACAAAGTGAGTCTCCATCTCTTTTAAATAAAAAATAAAAAAAGATTAGCTAGGTGTGATGGAGTATGCCTGTGGTCCCAAATACATGGAAGGCTGAAGCAGGAGGATCACTTGAGCCCAAGAGATCAAGGCTGAAGTGAGTTATGATTGTACCACTGCACTCCAGCCTGAACAGCAGAGCAAGACCCTGTCTGAGGAAGAGGAAGAGGAAGAGGAGGAGGAGGAGAAGGAGGTAGGAGGGCAGGGGAGGGGGAGGGAGGATGGGGGGAGTGAAACACAGAGGGAGGAGGAGTGCCAGTGAAACACAGAGAAAATGTAGAAGCTAGAAAAATGTAGAAGATAGAAAGGGAGGGGGAGGAGGAGGAAGGGAGGAAAGGAAGAAGGGAGAAGGAAGAAAGAAGGAGAAGGAAGGAGGAAGAAGAAAAAAGAAAGAAGTGGGAAAGATGACATGGAGAGGAGTCAGGAGAAGGACTGAGCCCTTTGCAGAGGAGATATTAGACCAGGTATTATGTAGTGCTATTACCAAGTCCTGACTGCAAAGATCACCAGGCTGTTGACTATGACACCCTGAATGAATAATGAACATTTAAATTGGTGGCCAATTCTTTGGATCAGGTGATTGTACACCATCAGTTGTGTGGGTAGCATGCAGACAAGATCATGGTATCCTGCCATGATCTAAAAGTTTGGAGAGGTGCCCTTCTTTTACAATACTTGTAATAGAAAATTTAGGCTGTATTCCTCCATGATAATGTGCCTTTGGAAAGAGTAGTCCCTTCTTTAATATGTAATTCAGCCATCTGAAAATACTTGTTATTAAAATAAACTAATACAAATAGTCTATGACAAATAGTCTAGGCAGTATATCCTGGAAGCCCTTGGCTTTTATTCAACAATATTCAAGAGCTATTTAGTCAGTGCTTATAACTTGTCAGACACTACTAGGCATGTGAATTAAGAGAATGAATGCTCTATGTAACTTCTCCTCTGTAGAATACAGAATCTGGTTGGGAAGGACAATATCAAACAGAAAATTACCCAAATTGTTTATTAATGAAAATGTGATAAGTGCTGTCGGAAGCAATAAATGCTGTTGTTTTGTCTACCCTGATTCTATTCTTCCAGTGACAGCATCTTGATTTTGTTTTTGAGAACTATCCTTCACCATTGCATGCAACCTTGATGAGACTCTTAGTCGAGGGGCTCTGCCCCTAGCTTGTGATTAAAGCTAGGCTAGTAAGATGCCCTTTTCCAGTAATGAGTGCTCCCCGCCCCCATCTCTCTCTCTCTCTCTCTCTCTCTCTCTCTCTCTCTCTCTCTCTCGTTTCATAGTATAAAGATCTTCAAAGTTTGTATTTATGTTGGTCAAAAGTAATTGCATTTTTTACCATTACTTTTAATGATTAATCCTTAGCTTTCCCTTTCAGTTGAGAGTGACCCTTATATCCTTCCGACAAATTTCTTAAGTTTTTCTATTAAGTTAACTGCTTGTAACCAGTTGTAGTATTTATAGCACCGCCTAAAAATCCAGGACTCAAATAACAAGTAAACTAAATTGTGGCATGATTTTGAGAGTTTGTTAGAGTTGAAGAGAATGCATTTTACTGACCGTGATGCTTAGAACATTCTATTTTGAACAGCATGAGTTGGTGACATAGGATTAATTTTCTTCTTGTGTCTGTAATAAATAACATTTCCATAATATCAGTAGTCATAATATCTATAAAACAAAATATAAATATTATAAACTTTGACAGTATAGAGCTATACCCTGACAGAAGTCCAGAGATGGTGAAGTGTGTTAACTTTCTTATCTGAGAGTATTAAGGTCAATAAATCTTTTCTAAAGCTGCTAGATCCAGAAATGAATACATCTATCCAACTGAAGAACTAAAAAATCATGAGCTAACCCAAATTGGGGAGCAGGTGGAGAGGGAAGGAAGGCATATAAATGAATGAAATTCTTCATCTTTCATGCAGAGAAGTCAGTAGGTACTGACTACCTAAGACTGAAAAATCAAGAGAGAGAGATGCAGGCATATTATTTATTTGAAGTTAAAGTAGAAACCACTGGAAGAAATGAAATGTAAATTTATTAAGAATGACTTCCTTTGGAGAATACATGGTAGGAGAAGGGTCTAGATAGAGGGTATAATTTGGCACAAACTTGGCTGCAGAAGATCTGGCATTCCAGAAATATATTCGTCATTAACCTAGTGATGGCATTAAGGAAGTGATATTATCCTGGGCTGTGTTAAGACGAGTATTATTTGCAGCTAGGAAATAACCCTTGTGTCAAATTTATTGTAGGTTGGGCTTTTATTTGAATATTACACTTTGGGTCTGTAACTTAAAACATATGTAGAAAAATCGCATAGAATCCACGTATAGAAGAGGAAAATGACAGGAATTGGAGACTATGTACACAAGGAAAGGAGGTGGGTTGTTTTTTCTGGAGAAGAGAATGCTGAAGGGAGACAAAATTAACAACCTATGGGCAGTGAGGTGGAACTCTGGAGAACACCAGTCAACCTTCTCCATCTCACTGGACTGAACAGAAGAAAATGGGTTTAGACTGCATCAAGAGAAAGTCTGTTTTTAACACACAGGAAGACTTGATGACCTGTGGTTGTGACTGAACGTGGGAACAGGATACCCCAAGAACTTTTGGAGTACTTTAGGAATAAGATAGAAATATTCATTTTCATAGTAAGGGTTTGTATTAGACTTGAGGTCCCTTTAGATATAGCAATCACATTCTATAGTTAGATGTCTGTGAACTTACATATGGAGAAAGGTTAATGATCAAGTGGTCTAAATAGTCTCACCTTGGCTGTGATTCCCAGGTAATATCTCATTAGGGGAAAAAAAATCAATATTCACATTTTTTTTCTTTGAAGTACTATACTATCTACTGGTTCTTTTAAATTATATATGCATGTACATATGTATAACTTTATATATCATACTTCAAGGGAAATTCATATAGTCTTAGGAGCAATAGTTATCAAATTCAAAGTTTGCACCATTAAAATATTAATGGTTTATTTTCTAGCAAAAGCAATAAGATTTTGATGCTGAAAATCTTCAAAACACAGAAAGCACAGGAAATATCTTTGTTTTTTTTTTTCATTAAA
>NW_016804432.1:4199873-4213679 GCF_001698545.2 Rhinopithecus bieti | reverse complement strand
TTTTTTTTTTTTGTTTCGTTTTGTTTCATTAAAACATGAGCAAGCAAACAAAAACACACAAACAAATTTGGACCTGTCTTATCATGACTGCTGCTAAGGTGGTCCAGCTGGGTTTCCCTATAGCCAGAATCTGGTCCCCTATGCTCATCCTTTCAGGAAGGAGGTGTGAGTGCCTGATTAGCTGTGTCTTTATCTTTCCTCCTCACTGCAATTGGATCTCACTTACCCAGTCTCTGACACTTATGTATTGAAACAATTATTAGAAATGTGGTGATGGCGTATTGACTTACCTGGCACCTAAGTCGACGTTAATCCCTTTTGAAAGCTGGTTGTATAATCTGTGCCTAGGCAGCCGTGGCCCTGGAACATTTAGTTAAGACACTAACACTAACATCTAGATGTTGGTTCAGGCATTTGTATTCAACACCTGGATAGGATTCTTCAACTTTGGTCTTTGGATCTGAAGAAAACCCCTATCTACCTAAAGCTCATAGTTGCTTGAGATTTGGTGTGGGAGGGCAGAAAGGGAGGAGTGAAGGGAATGACTGTTGGTTCCTTAACCAATAGAGGCTGCCACAACAGGATTCCTGAGCTAACGGAAGTTTGAAAATTTCAGACCATGTTGATTGCAGGTGAGCGACATGTTGTGGGCCAAATCTTCCTATCCATGTATACACTTGAGTGATGGACAGACATACCTCATTTTATTGCACTTTGCTTTATTGTGCTTCACAGATTGTTTTTTCATTGTATCTGTTACAGTGATCTTGTGATAAGTGATCTTTGATGTTTCTATTATAGTTATTTTGGGACACCACTAACTGTGCTCATATGAAATGGCAAACTTAACTCTTAAGTGTTGGGTGTGTTGTAACAATATATTGTGTGTTTTCGAAGTAGCTAGAAGAGAGGACTCGAGATGTTGCCAACACAGGATAAATACTTGAGGTGATGTGATGGATACCCTAAATACCTGACTTGATCATTCATTATATTATACAGATTGTACATGTAACAAAATATGAAATACCACACATACCCCATAAACATGTACAAATACTATATATCAATAAAAAAAAAAGTGGTTATTCAAAAGTAGGTCCAGCCTCAGGCATGGTTAATTGGACTCCAGCTCCTTTGGTCTGAGGTTCTCTTTATTCTCTTTATTCTTTGCTTTTCCACGTATCAGCCTCATTTTCAGGCTGACTCTTCTCATGGTCACAAGAAAGCTGCTGTAAACCCTGGGGCTGCAGCCTCCCCATTCACCTATGGGATAGAAACCACTGGTTCCCACAATCAGAGAACAAGTGTCCTGTGGTTTGCTCTGACTGGACTGGTGCAAACTGCAAACCGAGCACAGCGGCAGGTGGGATAAGACAATAAAGATTGCCTTAGACCAGCAGGGCCCTCCTCTGAAACTGACGATGGGGTCAGTCTCACCTAAACCCCATGACTGCTGTACAACAAAAGAAAATCTGAAATTAATAATAGGGTGGAGGGGGAATGGATCCTGGGAGAACAACCAACAAATGTCCACAGTCTTTTGGGCTCTGGGTAAGGCTTCCTGAGTGGGAAATCCCTGGGAAAGTAGAATGTTCCTTACCAATGGAGACAGAAGATTCCCATCAGCCTGGTCAGGTGTCAGGGGCTGGGTGTCAGACAATTTGATTAAAGAAAATAAATAAATGGGTATTTCTTGTGAAAAAAAATGTGTCTATTCTTACTGCTCCACTGATTGGCCCGTTCTCCAGTCCCTCTCCCTCTACTGGAGCCTCCCTGTTCCCTGAGATACAATAATATTCAAATTAGGCTAACTAATGACTTACAGTGGCCTCTAAGTGTTAAAGTGAAGGGAAGAGTCACATGTTCCTCCCTTTAAATCAAAAGCTAGAAATGATTAGTGAGGAAGCCATGTTGAAAGTTGAGACAGGCCAAAAGTTCTGCCTCTTGTGTCAAACATTTAGCCAAGCTGTGAATGCAAAGGAAAAGTTCTTGAAGGACGTGAAAAATGCTACTCTAATGAACACATGAATGATAAGAAAATGAAACAGCCTTATTGCTGATAGAGGAAAGTTTGGGTGGTCTGGGTAGAAGATCAGTTCAGCCACAACATTCCCTTAAGCCAAAGCCTAATTCAGAACAAGGCCTTAACTCTCTTTAATTCTGTGAAGAGCGTGTGTAGTGCATGCTACAGAGAAATCTTTAATGAAAGAGTCAATGGATATGGCAAACCTCATTGCTGTCTTATTTTAAGAAATTGCCACAGCCACCCCGACCTTCAACATCCAGCACCCTGGTTAGTCAGCAGCCATAAACATCAAGGCAAGTCCTTTCAGTGGCAAAAAGATTACAACTCACTGAAGGCTCAGATGATTGTTAGCTTTTTTTTTAATTATTATTTTTTATTTTTTAGTAATAAAGTATTTTTAAATTAAGGTGTGTACATTGTGCTATTAGACATAATGCTATTGCATGCTTAGTAGACCACAGTAGAGTATAAACATAACTTTTATATGTTTGGGAAACCAAAAAATGTGTGCGATTTGTGTTATTGCAGTGGCCTAGTACCCAACCCACAATACTGCCTATGCATGTCTGCATTCCTCTCATCTGCTATCAGTGCACTTCTCACTCTAACCAGCACCTCTTTCCATTCTTCTTGAACCCTTGCATCATGAATGATGCTCTGGTTCTCTTAATTTTCTCTGGAAAAGAGATGCTTTCTCTGTAACTCTACTATGAATCAAATGGTGATAAGGAATAGGTAGGAGCTGCGGCTTTCATTTATTTCGCTGCTATTCCAACGTGCTTAAATTTTTAACCCTTCTGCCCACTCACTATTTGCTGGTTACAGAGGTTGCACATCTGTCCTGTGCAAACACATGAATACACGTCATATAGTCGCTCCCCAGCTCTGCATACTGACCTCAAAGAATTTCAGAGCTAGAAGGAAGCAATACAATTTTAAGCTCTGAATTTGCAGTTGAAAAATCAAGACCCAGAGAGACTGGATGTATTGCCCGACATCATATAGCTGCTTACTGCAGATCTAAGACTAGAACCCAGGTAATTTATTTCCTAGGATCCTGCTGCTTCCTCCAGAAAGGATGGTCCGAGACACCAACAGCAGCTGGATGTTCTCATCAGTCCTCCCGGTTCTGTTCTGCTCTGAAGTTGTCAGAGGCATGGAAACATTCTCTGATGAGCCACTGGTTCCCACAGTTGATAGTCTAATATTTAAGAAAAGCCACTATTATGAGGTCTTTCCTGTAACTTAGCATGGTTACTAAATAGACCTGTAGCACTAACATTTACATAGTAACCAGTGGCTTACAGAAGAAAGTATATGCAGACAAAAGTTACTTTGTTATGACACCAATTAATTCTTTCTGTTTCTCATTTTAGTTTTTAAAAATCTCAAAAAGCAAATGATTCTTGCTCATTTAGTTTCAGTTTTCTTGTCTATAAAATAAAGCAATATGAGATGGTCTCTAAGATCCTTTCAAAACCCCCAAAACGTGGATATCTGCATTTGGGTTTTCTGAAGAGCTAAGATTTGGGTACTTTGCCTTAATTTTGAATACTTCATAATGAAGCCTTTCTAAAGTATTCTCCCTCACCTGCTGTCATGCACAGTGTAGGCAGAACACTTTGAATCTTTTCTTGGTGGGCCAGGATCAGGTGTATGGGAACACCCACGGGGCTGAATTCTGCACCAGTGGCGATGTCCTCAGGGATTAAAACAACATTCAGACCACTGGCTTTTTGAGTTATTTTATCAGAAGTGATATAATTTCTGAAAAAGCAGAGTAACAACAAGAAGATAAGTGAAAAAGGCTCAAAGGCCGCTAATAGGTGGGAAAATTGGCCAGTGGCTAAAAGCCAAGTGCCTTCTTGCAACTAAACTGCCTTCATTATTTTTTCTGCCACTGAAGGAGGTAGAACAGAACATTTATACTTACCACCTGAGCAACTTTCTGACTGGAAGAAACATGAAGAGGCAGACACATGTGAGCTTTAAAGGGTAGGGAGCCGTCAGGAGGATGATGGTTGCTTCCAGGGTGAAGAGGCTCCTAGGGGTGAACGGCTTGTTGTCCAGTTATATTGTCAACCAGGGTTTGTGACAGCCTGGCTCACTCATGTAGAATGTTTATACATGATATAATTCACAGGATTCTAAGTTCCCAAATATCCTCTGCCATCAACAGTTGATTCTAATCTCTTGTTCTAGGAGCTGCAGGACCTCCTCCCAACACTCCTGATGTCACTTGTGTGAGGAAATGACTTGATATGCTCTCTCTTTAGCAGGGGGTTGGGAGGGGTGGACACTGAGGACCAGGACAGCAAAAGATTACCCTCTAGTCATATCTCAAATCTGTATCTGTCTGACACAGCCAATCCACTCGACCTAGTTATTTTCACAATTTCACATTAGCTCCAATTATAGAAGCTTGAAAACATTAAAGATACTCTTTACACTCTAAATAGAAAACAGATATATATATATATAGCATATTTATATGCAATATATACATATTTAATGTGGGTATCTGTATCTATCTATCTATCTATCTATCTATCTATCTATCTATCTATCACATACAAAGGTAGAAGCAGAGATGCAAATTCAAGAAGCCCAGAGACATTATTCTATGTCCTTTTTACTACTTTCCACAAGTAATGATCTACATCTCCATGAGTTTTCCTTGTTTTGGGAGTCTGAACTGTGCTTTTAGAGACCCTCACTCTGAGGAGACTAACTTTAAGTTTTTATTTATATTCATTAACAAGAACATAAAAGCACCCGACCGAGGACGTCTGAAAACTAAAGTTGAATGCAGTGCTCCACACCCAGCCCCTGCCTGCTTGGTTGCAATAGTCACTTGTGGTCTAGTTTACTTAATAGCTAGAGAGGTTAGCATCCCCTTTGACAAGGATGGAAGAGACCCTTAGGCCTGACAAATAAAATAAAAAAATAGCTGTAAAACCAGTAAAGATTGTACTAAATGCTGTCTCGTGAAAACAATAAAAATAAAAAAGGGATATAAAGAAAAGCCGGAGCATTCTAGCCAGTTGTCTAATTCTGGAAAATCATATAACTTCTCTGGGTCTTGTTTTCTGTGTCTTAAAAGGAGCTTGGAATTTTCTATGATTCTAAGCAGCTGGGCATTAAGCTTATCGACGACCACACTTGTGGCACAAATGTGTTTTTGGAATAGTAGTAGGTGCTGAATTTGTCCGAAATTGTTTGAATGAGGAATGGATGGATAGGGCGACTTCTGCCCATCAAGCCAGAAAAAGTGTGTTGACTTTTGTCACTTGAAGGCGCCTGATTAGTGTATCAGAGACTAAGCCTGCCCTCTAGCTTTGCCATGGAATCAATCTCACTCTGGGGCATGGTCCAGATCATACCATGGAAATAGTAAGGGAGCAGGACTACATTTTTGCCAAGGGGAACCCAGAGCAGTGTTGTGCTGCCTTCACTGGGAGGTGGAAAATTCCATTGCAATGAGCAAGACCATCTCTCAATGCACAGGATCCACTTTGAGTCGATTTCCAGGTACCCTCCTTTGTTTGATCAAGTTTGTTAAAGAGCTTCTTCCTTATGATTTGGCTTTCTGGCTAGATCCATCTACAGGGAGAGAAGAAGCTGGAGTATTTTTGTTTCTGTGACAGGTATACCTCACGGTAAATTTTTTAAAAGGTGAGTAGATTGTATTAGCATGGAGAGGTAATTTAAAGGGATAGAACATACTAGAAAAACATTGAAGGGTAGAGGAGGGGCAGAAAATTGGGCCAAAAGGGCATCACTTTGTAACCCTTAGAGAAATTTCATAGGGCATGGGAATACAAGTTGGAGGTTAATAGTGTGTCTGTGTTGCTGGCTTGTCCATACACACTTGGTGCAAATATCAACAGTGGATTTCCTTTATAATTAAGGTGGAATTTTGCAATTGACCTGTAATAAAGAATGTGAGTAGTTTATTAAAGATTGGTTTGTATAGTGAATAGTATTTATTGCAAATAAATAAAAAGCACAGTGGTCACACACAGAATGAGTAATAATCTGTTTAAAAATGGAGCTAGCATGAAATTGCTGAAGACATACCTTGATCGAGCATTATAAAATCTCTTCTTCATGGAAATATCTCTGCATTTATAGATTGACCTACTTCTACATACTTCTAGTTGGACTTGTACTAATGATGAAAGAACTTGAATGTTTCAAAAGTTGAACAGTTTTACAGTGACTTCTGACAAGATACAAAGCATTTAGTAGTTAAGGGGGGATATATACTTCTTAAAGGTCATTTTTAAGTGTATTAAAACTGTTAAATAAGTGTGTAGATTATATCTGTCTCTTAAACCCCAAACTAAAAATCTTCAGGAAGCATAAACACAAATTCCCTCAATCAAAAAAAGGCTGCTTAGCAGACTAAGAAGAATATAATTAAAGAAGCCCATTTTAGGCATATATGCAATTATTTTAAGATATGTTTATGATTTGCATTTAGTAGCAAGATTGGGTTATTAAGCATACAACATACCAACCTTAGTAATCACATTAACAGAAATAAAATGTCTACAAACTTTAGAAAGTTGATTAGTAATCTACATTTTGTACTAATTGTGGAGGGCACATTATAGGTTATAAATACATAAGATAAAAATCCCAGGTTTCTGAGTGCAAAAAAATAAACTTTCATATATTTTGACAAGCATTGCATGGTCTGAACTATTTATAATACTTTAGAGTGTACTAGCACTTTTTTGGTAATATAAAAAGTAATAGAATCTTAGTAATATGAGGTCCCACTAGAGATATTTGCTATTAAATTGTTGCTGAGTGTGCTGAGGTTTGGGGGAGAATTATCGAGTTTGCAGATTAGCAAAGCAGGTTCTGGCAATGTTTTAAAATTGAATCAGTGATGCTTTAAAATGGGGTATATTTTAAGGATTCACAATAAGAATTTAAAAATAGATGAAAAGATGGGCTTATTATCATCAAGCAGTGTATGTTAATTAGTGTCTTCATGCAAACTAATTTCATGTTTGTCTACAGCTTTAAGTATATACAACAAGCAAAGGGTTAGGGGTGAGGCAGAGTTCAGGAAAGACTAATTGAAAATGAGAAGTGACATTAATTTTAAATAAGTGCTTTCCCATTTTTTGCTTTCTTTTTATTTTTTAAAAAAATCTTTCCCTTTCGACCATTAGCAGAGCTGCAAGCACAGGATGGCCCCATTTTGTGAAATTAGGCTTTTGCCTGTGTTTCTTTCAGAATTTGATGTACTTTAAATGTGCCCCTGAGTGTTGCCGCTGAGAGTCCCTCTTCTCTCCTGGGTACTGTAATCTTGGTGGGGTCACTAAAAGGAGGGATATGTCACAGGTAACCTTCTGCCACTGGCTATGGGGAAGCTTTCTTTTGTGTTCTTTCAGATTTGAGTCAAGTTGCCAAACATGATAAAGCTGCTTGATGATGGCAGAATTGTTAAGTCTGCTCTCTTAACCGTGTCCACCAGTTTACCAATGAAAAGGTCAGTGGCATGGAAAGAGGAATTCTTTATAGCTGCCAAACAACTGGTTTAATTCACTTGTGTTCCACCCTAGAAGTACTAATGGTGAGGAGATAGCTACTGGAAGGTCAAGAAATAAATCCATAAATCCTAGTAGCTGGGCAGTCATAATTTTCAACAATCTTCTTCCATTTATTTTGAAGCAATTATTTAAATGTGAATTAGTTATTAAGTTACATATAAGGTAGGTAGTTAGCGTGTATGGTATAATTATTCAAAGGTAATTTGTAATTAATTATCATGAAATACCTTTACTAGAAAAGTAAGTCCTATATAAATTGAACTAATTTTTATGGTACTAGTAATATTACTATACCTATTAGAGGTGGGGCCTTTATTAACTATTAAAATTAATGTTACACTAATAACATTAACATTAATAACAGTTAATAACAATTTTTGTTACAGGATAATTTTAGATTTGCAAGGATTCTGAGAAGTTATCCAATTGAGCTTTTTACCTTCAGAGAGAATTAAGCTAAAGCTCCACTTCTTCCTTGAAAATGATTCCTTCTGCCCTAAACCTTGGAGAAACTTTTCTTCCTTTGAATTCTGTGCTGTATCTGTGCTGGACATTTGGAATTTAGCACTGATGACTCCGTATTGCAACTTGCTATGCATGTGTCCTATCTCCTGAACCAAAGTGTCAGACCCTTTCAAATTAAAGACTGGAATTGAACATTTTGGCCCACTTCCTGCATACCCTAAGGCAGTGGTCTATCATGGAAGAGGTTTAGCATGCACTGAGGAGACTGATCTAAATTTATCCTGGAAATCATGTTAGTCCTTAACAATCTTCTCTTGGTATTTGATCAACAACTCGAATTACAAAGTATCAGAGATGTTTGGGACATTGGGTATATTCTAATCTAACCCCTGTTTTACAGATCACAAAACTGAGTAAGGGCCAGAGAGCAAAATCAATTGCCTAAGACACATGGCTAGTTAGTCAACAAGAACCCTCTTTTTAGGATGCCATCTGATATTAATGCCAGTGTGTATGCCCTACATTAGGGTCTAACTTCACAGGTGGACTCTTCTCTCCTTAGGTTTGTTCATTTGAATGAATGAATGGTTCCTTATAAATGTCTGAGGTGCCAGACCAATGTTCTTTCTTTGTATATTCATAGATTAGCAGCAGCTTATAATGCTGAAGATATATTCTAATACTAGCCAGTGGCCCTGTAACCTAATTTACAACATCCAGGTATTCTATATTCCTTTGAACATGTGATTTTTTTCCCCCTTTGAATTCTATGTTTTTTGGATTGCTCATGGTGGAAGGTTTGGGACATAAATCATCATCATTTGCTACTGATCCAATTTGGGAAAACTAGGTCAGTGAATTGTACATCTGTATTAGTTGGTGTGGAAGGACCATTTTAAGCATTCTCAGACATGTAGCTAAGCAAGTCTGGGGCTCTCTGACATTACATAATTTCTCTGCTAAACCAAAGATCTCATTGAGTCTGCTGTTCAGCCATGTCTTATGTTGGATTAGGGGTATATTTGTTCAAAGCTCAGTTTCATCATTTGTCCAGCTTCACAGTAGTTCCCCAGATAGAGAGGCTACCTTCCAGGCTTGGCTGGTTTTTCATACATTGCTGGGAGAGTTTTCAGTGAATGAATACAATGTAGAGTTTTCATTTGTCACAGATGTTATCTCATTTCTAATTTTTGTTCAAATTATTTTAAGGAAAAGCACCACCCAGTTTCTGTGACCAACTTTTAAAAAAAGATGAAAAGATTTTCTCAGCATGAACAATAGCAACAAGCATATGATGGTCTAAGCTTTTGAACTCTCAGACAGCTGGAGTGCCCAGAATTGGAGTGATTTTCTTTAACAACTGGAGTGCACTGTGAGTGTGTGATCAGAGTAGAGTGTGTGATCTTAAACAGTCCTGGTGTCATGTGGGGAGTTTCCATTCCTTGACTAAATAGACTTTCTGGTTTGAAATTAGTGTCTCATCATGACAAACAGGGCCATGTGTAGGGAGTTTGGCAGAGGCCTTTCCTGTCATTTGAAATGTGCCCTTGGTTTTGCTTCCCCTAACCCCAGTGCCTTGGAATGCTGTTTGAATCTGGGGATCAAGTGATTCTAAAGTCTCTCCAAGAAAGGAGAATTCAATGAAGCATTCAGCAGCAAAAACTTGGTTAAAAGTGCAGCCTGTGTCAGCACAGGAATGAACTGGAAACAGACTGTGAAAACCTCACCTGTGATCAGTTTCACACCCAGACAGTTGGAGACATCAGGAGGAGATGGTCTGTGTTTTCACTACCTTGTTGCAGTCAGTCATGAGAGTGACCGGAGGTCACTGTGACTTGTAGTTGTAGGCCCCATTTACTTTCCGGAGAGCAGGCTGAGAGGCTAAGTTCTGTGGTCCGTTGATTATTTTACCTTGGCTTTTCATAACCTGGCAGTTTCCAAAAATAGTTTGAGGACTAACAGAATTGCGAATTCCCTCCCACCCCACTCCCATAATGACAGTGAACAGAACCAGTCTCTTTTTTCCTTTGTTTCATACGAGAAGGGAAATTTTTATACTGTAATATGAGAAGACTATAATTGAAAAATAAAATCTTTCTTAAGAAGATCCCCTCATTTTGCTCTGGACCTGTGAAAATGTTTGCACAGACCTGCCTTTGGGAAATCACTTCTCTAGGGTGAGCAACATTATGAAATTCCCTCTGTATGGCTGTAGCTTAGCTTTGTTCCTAGCTCAGGTTAACTTGCTTTGTGCCTGATGCTTTTTTAAAAATTCTGGTTGAATGTCACTTAGTATTGGCTGAAACCTTGTTCAGTAGTTTTGGTAGATGCTGCTGGTATTATCATAATTCATTTATTCCACTCGCTTATTTAACAAACGTAGCCAGACCCAGGCTATGTACTGAAGAGATAAAAACAAAATGAACTCACTATTCTCAAGGAGCTTGAAACTCCTTTTCAAGAATCTGTTGTTTAAACATTTTTTAAAATCTCTTTTTGTGCCATGAGGGCTTTTATAGAACACAAGCAGAAATTGTGAAATGAGTATTTATTTATAGATCCTAAATAAAGGTTTATTGGAGAAGAATTCTCTCTCTACCTCTTTTTTTTCTCTGTACTATTCAAAGAAACCTTGTTTCTGATAAAGTAAGGTAGAAGTTAACTAGATAAAATTCTGAGAATGAAATTTAAATTACAGGATCCGTGTGATTTGGGGGCATCAAAAACCAAGGAACATTTAGAATGCGCCCAGCCCATGGAATCTATTCCTTTGATCTACTCAGCTCACCAAGATTATTGTTCAGCCCTCCCCCACTTTCTCTCAAAATATCTCAACCACTAACAGCAGCAACAATAAATAGAAAGGAAAGGAGGAAAGAAGAAAAATCTCCTTAGGGGTATAAATTATTTTAATTTGCTTTCTGCAACGATGAAATTAAGAAAACACCAAATAGCTACATTACTTTGCATTGGGTAAACCCCCAGGCTTCAATTGCTGGGTAACATTTCTTGCAGCTGATGAGGCTAAGAAACTAGTTTTGCTTTGAATAGATTGGTGTGTATTCAGAATCCTACTCAGTGAAATCCAGTTGTTTGTAAGCTTAAAATTGAAAGGCTTTGTGTGTAATTTTTTTGAAATCAGGACCCATTTCAAAGGCATATTACTCACTGGATACATGGCTGGTTCACAGTTCCAAACCAAAATCAAAGGGGTCTTCAGGCAACGTTGACACTGTCAAGTACCTGGAACTGTATTGCTACGTGATGAGCACTAAGTAAATGTTTGCTTAATGAATGAATGCATGGATTCAATTAATGATCATATCAGCTAGCGTTTGTATATTGCTTTATAAGTTGTAAAGTGATTTCACATTTATATTCACTATACCACTTTGAATAAAGAAGAAATTAACTTTGCATGTTGGATTCTGCTTTAAAGCTTTAAGGCCACTGATACATCCTTGGCTTATGTGAATATTAATTATTTAATTAATAAAGTAAAAATAAGCTAGGGATTGAAACAGTGGTTTAAAAGATTATGCTACTATTATTTTTATACAATGTGGGGCAGAGTTGATCCTTAAACCAGAATTCCACCTCCAATTAATGTTTACTGTTGTGTGGTTGTGGGGTGTGTGTGTGTGTGTATACACAGGCATGTATACTCTAGCTTTTCTATTCTCCCCAGAAATGTAACCAAAATATCTAGAGAGAAACAATCAAATATTTATACCAGAGCTTTGGTGCAAGTAGCTAAGATAGCAGCCACTGACCCAGCTGGACAGTAGCCTTTTATTTTTTCCTTATTTGGAGTCATGGCCTTGACCCGGCTGAATGTCAGTAAAAGTAGTGTTGGGCAATGCTCCCAGATAATTCATCTAAGGACCCCAAAGCTGGCCATTCCATGCAAGTCTCCTTCTTTGCAAAGGCTGTAGATCACAGAAAGGCTTCCTTGAGAAATGAGAGGCAAAACAAATCAAATCAAAGCACAAAACAGACAGCAACCCACTTCGGGTTCCTGGACACACCAGCTCTCAATTTTGTTTCAAGAGCTCAGACATCAGTCCTGATCATAAATTGCTGTAAATTCTGAGATTTCTAATAGAAAACAGTAGTTTGGCTACCTTAGCTAAGTATTACATGAGGCTTGGTGAATGTTGAGTTAGTAGTAAATTACTGAATTCCTTGTTTTTGTTGTTGTTCTTGTTGTTATTTGTTTTCTTGGATAGCTTTATTTCTTAAATATACAGTAAATATATATAATGATATATGATATAATGAATTCACAGAGAGTTTACCAAAAAAAAGGTTCCTGCATAAATTGCCAGGTATAGTGCCAGGATTACAGTCGTGCCTGTAATCCCAACACTTTGGGAAGCTGAGGTAGGAAGATTGCTTGAGCCCACTAGTTCAAGACCAACCTGGGCAACACAGTGACACTCTGTTTCAAAAAATTAAAAAAAAAATAGCTGGGCATCGTGGTGCCCATGTGGTCCCAGCTACTAAAGAGGCTGAGGCCTATCCAAAAAAAAAGGCATAAGTTCTTGAAAAGATGCGTTCCTATTTGTGTTGATGTACCTTTTAATTCCTGCCTCAAATTCGCTGAGTTCACAATCCTGAAGTATCCCCAGGCCACAGTCAAGCTCCTCAGGATCTTATTGTCTAAAATTAAATGCAAAGGAGACTAAAAAGAAAAGATTGAAAGAGAATTAGAAGCCAGGCGGTAGTCAGCGAAAAAACACTTGGACTTCCTAGAGACCTTCGTTTATCAAGATGCTCAAGAAAATTGCCAAGAAAGCCATTTTAAAGCTCGTATCAAGAGGGATTGTGATTTAGTAGGAGCGATGTATAGAAGCAGGGGAGTTGGGTTTCAGGTTCCTGTTCTGCTGCTGATGTTACTGGGATTTGCTGCCATGCCTGTTGAGAAACTCTGCTTTGGAGCTCTGGCTCACTACGGACTGCTCATAATGCTTACATTCCAGGGGCCACTTAAAGAGATTCCGCCGAAAGATTCCTTAGAAGTAACCCTACCAGCAAAATTCCAGATGCCTGTAAAATCTATGGCACAGCCTGTGTGCTGGAAAGAGACCACTGGGATAGAAATCAGGGGATAGAGCCTTAGTCTCAATCCTCTGTTAACTCTTCATGGTCCTGGACCTCAGTTTTCTCATCTGCAAAATGACCAGTTTGAACTAGATATTCTTTGAAGTAGATTCCAGGTACAGCGTTTATAAGTCTTTGCTCAGTGTGTTGTTTCAGTGGGCTCTTCAAGCACCAACAGGGGCCAGTCAGGAAGGTAGGACCTGCCTGATGTCAACTCAGGGCACGTCCCACAATATTTCCAGATGCCTTCAGGAATATGGAGCACCACTGTCACCCTGTGTCACCTGTAAGATGGGATAAGGGAACCCAGTCAATAAAGATGAGGAGGGCCAGGCGCGGTGGCTCACACCTGTAATCCCAGCACTTTGAGGGGCCGAGGTGGGCAGATCACGGGGTCAGGAGTTCAAGACCAGCCTGGCCAAAATGGTGAAACCCCATCTCGACTAAAAATACAAAAATTAGCTGGGTGTGGTGACATGTGCCTGTAGTCCCAGCTATCGGGAGGCTGAGGCAGGAGGATCACTTGAACCTGGGAGGTGGAGATTGCAGTGAGCCGAGATCACACCATTGCACTCCAGTGTGGGCAACAAGTGCAAAACTCTGTCTCACAAAAAAAAAAAAAAAAAAAAAAAAAAAAAA
>NW_016804432.1:4193356-4197334 GCF_001698545.2 Rhinopithecus bieti | reverse complement strand
AAAAAAAAAAAAAAAAAAAAAAAAAAAAAAATTATGAGGAAACTGTTGCCCAGTTTCAAATGTCTCCATTTTTCTCATTTCCCTGGGTGGATGGGAAGAAAACCATAAATATGTCTAGGAAGCCAGAAATATGAATTAGTTACAGATTATTTTCTCTAAGAGGCTAATAATTAGATAGATTGAGTGTGAAAGATAGGACTAAATGGGTGGGGAATCATAGAGAAACATCTGTTGGGAAGGACCAGAATTGCTTTTGTGTCTAATGGGAACAGAAATATGTTTCAAGGCATTTGAATGTTGCTTCAGACAATAGATTTCAACATATATGAAGCCCTTGGAGTGTTCTGGAATGAGAAGTTCTTCAACGGAGTGTCTAAATGCTGACATACAGATTTAATGTTGGGGTTCTTCAACTCACAGTCAGTACCAGCCTTGACACTGATTAAAACAAACATTTATAGGGGATTTGAACTTTGCTAGGATTTGCCCAGTCAGGGCAATTTATTGAAATTTTGGCTCAGCCTTTGTAATAACACAATAAAGAATAAAATCTTTTTCTCTTAAACTTGTCATCAAGAATATTTGCTCTCAGAATGTTGTGTGAAATATTAAAATGTGATCCATTATTAAAATAAAATGGTTTTGCTTTCACTTTACTGTGAGAACAGTATATATCAAGCTCTGAAAGACTGGAGCACTAAAAAACAAGGGGTGATTAAAAATGAACTCTTAAAAGCATAAGAAATCTAAAAAGTGGATTTCTTTAGAACATAATGAAATATAGGTTGAAAAGGTAACTTACCAAAGTGACACTGCTCTTATTACTGGAAAAGTCTTCCGGGGTGAATCAGTAATATATGATTTTAAAAAGATTAAAGGGAGGCTGATGTACTGACGTTAAATTCCACACAAATATTCTGGTTATTGAATAGTAATTTATTGTAGTTTTACTGGAAATTTTCTCCTCTTAGTTCTTAAAAGGTTTTCCAGGCTCAATTAGCACCTTTACTCCTAATAATCAATATTGATTTTACTGTATTCATTTTAGATTTTAAAATTTTGCCTAAAACTCAAATCTTAACTATTTTAAAGTAACATTTCATTAAAAAAATCAGGCTTACTGGGTAGGCCTTCATTGCCATCCAAAAAATGATACATTTTCATTTACTTGAGGTGGGCTCTTAAATTCAAAAACGTAGTTACAGTTCTGGGTAATATGAGCTCTCTTTGGATTCAGAACTGTTGACAAGATGTTAATCGAGAATATGTGCATCATTTTCCAGTATCTTCTTAAAATTGAGTGGTTATTTTTAATAATATTGCAGATTTTGTTCTTAACCTGCCTATTCATCTCTGTACTTCAGTATACTCAGATTGTCTAGGAGCTGGTTATGTTGGTTTCACAGGGCACATTGCCTGATGGGGGACCATGGAGGTGGCCCCCAGTGTGTTACGATATGTTCTCATGGGGAGAGTGAGCGACAGTCAAGGGCAATTCCTGTTCATTCAGTGTGCTGTGAAGTGAGCTGGAATTACCCGCTTTTCTATATTACTTGCTTTTTCCCTCAATTGACAAGCTTTCTCTGACAACATGGGACCCGTTGCGTCTGGAAAATAAACACTTCACCCAAACCCTTCCATTAACTCCTGTAAATTGTTTTGTGTGAATGTTTCCTGTGATTTTTCATGCAGCATTCAATTGCATCTTCTTTTGAAATGTAAAAGATCAGTTTTGTGGTTGTTTTTAGCATTCACTAGCAGAAAATTAAAAAGATTTCTAAGGACTACCTTTTCCAGTCACACATTTTACAAAGATTTGAGCTACTACCTTGGGTTGGCCAGGAAATGTCTGCTGCCACATTAGCGATGTGATAATGGGCTTCACATATCACCTGGACATTAATAGAATGAATTCACTTACTGCTCCTGAAAGCAGCTTTGTTCTCAGCGGGTGTCCTGAAGGCACTGAATGAGCACAGTGGACCTTCTATCACAGAGGTGAAAGTCAGAAATAACCTAAACCCATCTTTATCTCTGGGGTGTGTGTGTGTGTGTGTGTGTGTGTGTGTGTGTGTGTGTGTGTGTTTCGTCTTTAATGGGTCCACTGATATTTGATGGAAATGACCAAAATTCAGCTAGTTGCATAAAGTATTTGTGGGTCTCCAATCTGTTCTGATCTGTGACATGCAAAACTTCTAATGACTGGGGACCCCTAACTCAGCTGCAATAGCCCATCAAAGGTGCAACTTTATTCTCTCATAACAGCTTTGTAATGTGATCAGCAGACATATCTGCTTACTTTTCCCTGAGCTGTGCAGATGTGGCCGTAAAAGAGGCACTATGCCATTCTGTATTTCCTACTTGCCTTCAAAAATGAATTTGCTTTTTGATTGTGGCCGAACGGCTGCCATATACATTTTCCGTATAATTTTTTCCATATAAATTAAGTGCTCATCCACTTAAAGCCCAATCTATGAAAATTGGGAAATACAAAATAAGAATGATTGAGAATTATTATTAGCTTTATAGAAATGCCCTTTGCTTTGCAAAGGTATTTGCCATAGAATTCTATAAATAAAAGGCATCTTTTATGCATTTATGTCATTCTTCAATTAATCAAAATTAGTATTATTCTGATAGATACCTGTTACATAAATTAAAACATGGACATTATTAGTTAGCCTTGTGATGTGTGTGTGTGTGTGTGTGTGTGTGTGTGTGTGTGTGTAGTTTTAAGGAGTGGAGAGTTTAATAGGCAAGAAAGATGGGAGAAGGCAGAAGATAGAAGCTCCCCCGTTCAGAGACAGAGGGAGGGGGGCTCCAAAGCCCAGAGAGGGAACCCCGACTTTTTTTGGTTTTCGGAAAAGGTGTGCTGTATGATAGGTTTATTTAAAACTTGGACACACCTTTTAACTTAAAAAAAATCAGGCTTTGAATTATTTTTTACAAAAATAAAATGTAAGGTTTCTAAATTTTCGTTTTGAGTTTTTAACCTATTTCTCCTCTGAGGAATACGGGCTCGTGACTAGCATACATTCTTCATATCACATTCAAAGTCAAATCTGGTTTTTCTGGCAATCACATGGATAGGTGTAAACAGATAAATAGTCACCGCACTCCATTGACTGCCATGGCTCATTTTTCATCTTTTGAAATAAAAGCCCATGAGAATTTTTGTCAGGATAAATTGGAGATTATAAAAAAGGTTTTGTTTTGAAGTAGATACTTTGAGCGTGGCAGATTCGTGAGAAATTGTCTTTTGCCTTTGATGCCTTTTAAGATCTAGAAGGCTCTCTGCAAAATTAGAATTTTTGTTGCAGAAAGAGTGTTCATCTAATCCTAAATTAAAGAACTGCTTTTGAGCCAGGGCTGGAGTGTTTTGGCTTTTGTAATTTCAGATATATTATCAAGTTTAACACTAAATTTAAACATTATAAATTAGTTGACTTTTCCCTTAATTAGCCACAGCTATGTTCCCATAGAAAAGCTGAAAATATGAAGTTACATTTTCCTCTAAAGGAGTCTAATTACATTATTATCTGAAATAATACCTCCTTAACGATTCTTTGAACAGTACTGCCTATGTTTTCTTCCACTATGCAGACTTTTCATAAATAACAGTCTACATCAAGACAAACAGTACATTCAGTAAGCTGGAGAAAGCAAATGAACCAACCCTCTGTATTCAAAACAAGCCTCTGGACCCCTTTAATGTGGAATTCACAATAGATGTATACATTGTTCATTGGAGTATTTTAATAATTTTTCATACAATGCTATCCATCAAAAATCCAAAGAAGGCAAATTACTCACAAGGAAGAATATGAAGAAGCCCAGAAATACTGAGCTATGTACGATGACATCATGAGGCTAAAATATGCCGCAAATACAATAAAACTACTAATTACTAATAAAGAAAATACAATCACCAGATCAGTGGTCGTATTAAAAATGGGCTTTCTTATTTAAGGCCAAAAA
>NW_016804432.1:4104481-4192681 GCF_001698545.2 Rhinopithecus bieti | reverse complement strand
TCCATTGCACTGTAAGGAATGACTTCCCCTCCAGTCCAGGGTTCATTTTTTTCCCCCATAATCAATGTTTAACTCATCATAACAGCTTAGTGAGGCCAGATGTGTCACTTTTACTTTTCCAAAGGAATTCTGTTCCGGGAATTACACTGAACATGGTGACATGCATTGCTTTTTAATACAGGTTTCTTTATTCCCAAAATTCAATTTTATTCTATATTTATTCATTTCTTTAAGGACTAGTTGAGTTCACTAAAAAATAAATAAATAAAAATGCTTATACGTGCTACATGCCATGGACCTGTGGGCATAAATAACACAATGTGAATGCAAATACACATCCTTTTCCCATTTGTTTCCATTCTCGGTGCCAACTTTGGTTCAATAAACAATGACTTTCAACTTGGTATGAAGGAAGCATCTAGTACGTAATGCACAGAGCTGTGCCCCTCCAAAGAATGAAACCCTTCAGAATGGCTAAAGGTGAGAATAGAACCGAAGCTGTTGAGAGCAGAATACAAAACAAGAGCAGTCGCAAATTCACCTGAGGTGACAGCACAACTATGGCTGAGTCAGGGAAATATTTTCAAGCAGAGTTTTACTGATCACTTTTACACACATGACCGGTAATCAGTCTAGACGATATTTATGAAATGAGCATTGAAATGGTCACAGAACTGAGCAAGAACTGAGATCAGCTGATTCATTCCTTATGGCATATGTTCCTCAGCTTCTCCAGCAAAAAAATGGAAGCATTAATTCTTTCCACATTTCTCAAAAGCATATTTCAAGGATTAAAGAATTCAAGGTGGCAAAGGATCAAATGACCGTTTATGTACGACTCTTCCTAACCAGCAGGGCATCTTGTAGTACACTGGAAGACTTTATTTATTGAATCCCCAATTGAACTGGCCTCGGAGAGTTAATACAACATCCACGGTGACAAATTTACTCACTACAAATGAATTGTGTTAGTTCCATTATTTGTAAAGCACTTTACCATCTGGGAAGAAAGTTGTAGTATAAATTCCATTCTTTTCAGTATCTTGGCTAAGGAGGTTCCAAAGAAGCTAACTCAACATTTTAGAAGCCAGAAGAGTGAGGGTTTTTTTCTTCTATTAATTTGCTAAATGTTCTCTGCCCCACGGTTTTAACACAGGAAAGATGGCAGGTGACAGAGGGTGTGGGCAAAGGAAAAGAGGTGGTTTTGCAAATTTGGAGCTGATTCTGGCTTAAAGCAGGGGTGCCAAGTTAATAACCAGAAGAATCATTTAGTTGAGACTTACCTCCAGAGCAGAGAGCATCTTAAAATTTTAGCAGATTCAGCATAGTCTCAGAGTTCCAAAATCTTAGGTTCCTTTCCTCAAAGCATTTCCACAGAGACAATATTATGTAATGTCAGGTACCTATACTTGGAATTCCAGTGATCTGAGTTTGAGCCACAGTGCCATCATTGTTCACTGTTTGACTTTGGCCAAATTAATTTTACCTCTCTGAGCCTCAGTGATATTCCCTTTAAAATGGGAATAAGAATGTTACCATGTTAGAGGGTTATGGTAAGATAAAACATGATAACGCACGTGAGGCTTCTAGCATGGTACTTGTACACTGTAAACCCTCACCAAGTGTTCACTCTTACTGCTGTCATCAAAAGTGTGACCCTCAATTGTCTGCTTCACTAGAAACAGCGCCCTGAGTGGTCTGGGAGAGTCCAGTAGACAGTAATTCAACTCCCTGACATGTAAATCGTGAAGTATTGATATTTTTGTTGGCTCCTATTGACACATCCTGCCCATTAATTTTGAGCACTAACCTGTACCCATTCATCCATTCATTCAGAGAGCACTGAGTTAGGGCCTCTGTGGGCAGGTCCTGTGCTAGTCCATTGAAAAAGGGAAGGGAGATCCCGTCTTTTGGAAACATGAAAATATGTAGAATTACTTTTAAAACAACATGAAGCACATTTGTGCATACAGATGAGCTAGTAATGATTTGATTGTCTGATCACAGCTAATACTTACTGAGATCTCATCAAAGGCTAGAGCCACTGTGCTAAGAGCTTTATGTAAATTATGCCATTTGATCCTTACAAGGATCCTGAAAGACCTAAAAGACGCTATTATTATTCTAAACTTCAAACCCAAGAATTCTAACTCCGAAGTCCGTATTCTTGACTACTACTCTAAACTGCCCTCCTAAGACAATATAGATTGCTAACCCAATCAGTATTGGGTTAATCTAGTACTCAACTAAGCCAATACTGATTGAGTTAATCAGTACAATGCTTCTAGAAAATCCCTCTAGACATTTTAAATCCTACATAAGATATCCTGGAATAAAAGAGCATTACATGGACTTCTGGATGGCACAGCTACAGAATTATTATCCGTTGCACTGTAAGGAATGACTTCTCCTCCAGTCCAGCGTTCATTTTTTCCCCCATAATCAATGTTATTGAGTACTAGTTGGGTTAATTGAGTATTTTTCTAGTATAGCTTTTTTAGTATAGCCTGTCCTCCTTGAAGACTTAGACCTTATACTTTGCCACCATGCTGTATTGATCGAACACAGTTGCAACTGCATTTATTAGCAGTTATAACGCTGTACATTTTTATCTGCAATTTCCAGTGAATAGAGAGGCATCGTATGTTTTGTTATTTAGCTCTCATGTCTCACCGACAAGACCACAAGGTTCTCGTTTATGTAATCCTAACTGGGAGGTCACCACTCTCCCCATTTTGCTGCTAAAGAAGCTGAGCCTTGGATAGAACCACTCCACTGATGAACAAAATCAAGTATAGCTTGAACTCAAGTTTTGGGCCCAAATAAATTATGAAATCATAGTTCGTCTTTTAAAATTGGCGTAATGCATTTTATGCAACCAAAGCAAAAGTGACTTCAAATTTGATGACTGAACCATTGCATCATCCCTCTGTAGCATTGCATCATCCCTCTGTAGCCAGCTCATTTCTTGTTCATTCAGTCAAGATCACTGAGCTCCTCCCAAGTACTAAGCATTGTCAGGAAGCCAGAAATAAATCAGACACAGAGCCTGAGTGCAAAGAACGTATTTGAAAGAGGAAATGAGAATCTTCAATTAAAGACAAAATAAATAAATATATAGTAGAGGCCATAAAAGAGAAATCAAAGTTCAGGGGATGAAGGGAGTCTTTGCAGCTAGCTGACTTGCAGGCCCTATCAAAGTGGTAGCTGTCTTAAGAGGGGAGGGCATTCATGTCAAAGAAGTAATAAGCTGGTTTACTCAAATAAGGAACTGATTAGGTAACTAGGGGAAGGAGAAGCTAAAAGTGCAGTTTGGCACAATATTGAGCATTGTTGTCTATTAATTTTATCTTTTCTACCAGTTGTTTTGTTTTCACAGATACAGTATGAAATATTTTTTGGACTCAAATGAAAGGTTTCACACACCAGATGAAAACATATAAAGTTCATATTTTCAGTTTTTTCATATTTGGCATTTCATTTATTTTAAAGCTCTTTCATGCTGTTCACCTACTGCATTGAAAATAACTCTGTAACACACTTATGCACTTCCCCTTTAAGAAAAGATTCCAGGCCTGTTTTTCGGATGGTCATTCAGTGATACAAACCTGTAGGACTGAGATAAATTGCTCCTGGAAACATTTTCCTCTTGGAAAATCACAGATGAGACTAAATGAGACATTTTATATATATAGTAGCAAACAGTCATAGGTACATTTCATTTTGAAAGTCCCATCTGTCTTGTAACCCAAACAGGTTTTGACACTGCAGAGTGATTGCAGTACTTCAGGACGTGTGAAACACTAGGGATATATTCAGAACAGGATGCCAAAGAACTTGGTACATTTTTATCATTTGGATATTTTTTAAAAAGCAATGATATAATTAAAACTATAATTGTATCTCTTGATCTATGTGATCACTGTATTTTGCAATGTATAGCTTGAATACCCCAGCCCTGCGTTTAAGTACAACTGCAGTTTTTACAACAAAAGAGAACCAGCAAGTCTTTTGCCAGTATTAGGATTTTAATTGATATCATTATAGCTAAAAGTTTGAACATGATGGGAATAATGACTCTGGTGTTTTTCAGCACCTTATTATTCATTTTACATCTTTCTGTCAGCTATGTGCTCAAGTCCATAGTGTCTGTAATATTTAAATTAATAATGCAAATTTAACTATTGCCATTAAAGCAAAGAGCTAATTAGGTCCCTGCTTGCTGACTGGCAGTACGATGCAATGAGTAAAATGATTTGAGTTGATAGCTAACATTGCCAGGAAAATGTGAATTGAGTTCGCTTGAGATTAAACAACCTCTAAGACTCCAAAGGAGGGGAAAATAAAAAGTGACTCATCCCATTTTTCTAAATAAAAAAATCCATGAAGAGACACAAATAGCTCATCAAGCAACTGAGAGCAAGGTTTCTGAGATGTTGTGCAATTATTTTTTGCCTGTCATTTAATGGCGTTTCTTCCAAACACTCTGTGGAGAGGCAATTTTTCTCAGGCATCAGTTAGAATGTGTGCCTTCTTACATAGTTTTCACATTCTAAGCCAGCAAGGCAAGGCAAGCAAACTGAACTTTGTCTGTTTTATAAACACCTCTTCTTCTAACTAAGCCGTAACAGGAGAGAAAGAGAGGAGGAGGAGGAGGAGGAAGAGAGGAAGGGAAAGAAAAAGCCAGCGAGTTGAACGGCATTTCTGTCTGCCATTATTCTCATTTCAGAAAAACAACCCCAAAATAGATTAGATAGAAGACATGGAGAGAAAAATAATGCTTATTTCAAATTCAGGTAGGGAAAATCTGTCTGGGAATTTCTAGAAGCAGAAAAATAGTGCAAAAGACATAAGAACATCTTCCATTTAATAGAGTAAAACTTTTGATGATTGTCAGAAACAAAGTAGAGGCTTTCTTATACTGGAAGCAGTGTGGGTTTGCTTGCTGCTACACACTGGCTCAGGGGTAGTTGCTTCTAGAACATGGAGGAGCCCAACCTCTCCTCTCTTGGCTGTTACAAAACTAATGGGCTGTTTGAACATCTAAGAGGAAGCCAGGTTCATCAGGTAGTCCCATCTGAAAGGTACAATAGAGCAATAATTGGGTATAAGACCGAAAAAGGCAATTTGGCTCAACATGCTTTTTAAAAATAAGTTTGGGGCCAGGCGCGGTGGCTCAAGCCTGTAATCCCAGCACTTTGGGAGGCCGAGGCGGGTGGATCACGAGGTCAGGAGATCAAGACCATCCTGGCTAACCCGGTGAAACTCCATCTCTACTAAAAATACAAAAAAAGTAGCCGGGCGTAGTGGCGGGCGCCTGTAGTCCCAGCTGCTCGGGAGGCTGAGGCAGGAGAATGACGTAAACCCAGGAGGCGGAGCTTGCAGTGAGTCGAGATCGCACCACTGCACTCCAGCCTGGGGGACAGAGCAAGACTCCACCTCAAAAAATAAATAAATAAATAAAATAAGTTTGGAATGTAATAAAAGGTGAACATTTTATTCATTGAGTGATAATTTCATATACCGTGTGAAAAGACTCCATTTTTAAAGAATGATGCTCTTACTCTAAGGAAACTGCTTATTTAATTGGATTTCTAAAACTTAACACTATTAAATATTTGCCTCATTTAATTTCATCAAATGACAGTTCATATATCTGTGCTAATGAATTCATTTGTTAAGATTATGTTCTCATAGCAAATTTACTCATGTTCTATTTTCTAAAACCTCCTTCCCTTTCTACTGCTTCCAAAGTATCATAATGTGATTCCTCAAGGATAAGTCAATTCTAGTTGTCTATCATGGCAGAAGGCTCTCCTATGGCAAATAGTGAAGAATTCCCTGTAATAAAAGCATTGCTCACCTTTATCTCCAGCTTGACAAGGAACTGGCGTTCACATGACAGGAGAGGAATATTAATTACTAAAAGGCTATGCTGCCGAAGTTGTTGATCATACTATTCTTCTGGAACTTGTCTACATGGCATCAGTGGTTTCTGGTTCAGACCAAAATTTACTTTTAAATTTTTTAAAAATTGGATTATTTAGCATTGCTAGAGGCAATGTGGCACAGTGATTTGTAAAAATACCAGCTGCTATGTATTGAGATGTTACTATAGCTTCACACACATGATGTCATCTGATCTTCAGGATAGCCTCATGACTGGCTTTGAAGTCGGACAGATCATTTGTATTGCTTTGGAATTTAGCTTCCTTATCAGTAAAATGAGGTAATAATATCGCATAAGTTTTTTTAAAAGATAAAATAAAATCATATGTGTAAATTGACTAATAGCATAGCCCATAGTCTCAATAAACAATACATATTCTACTCATTTATCAGGAAGCATAAAGTTGTCATCCCTGCACTACTGGGGCTTGGTAGCTACACTCAAAAAGCCATCTATTCATTGTGCCCATGTTTGAGCAAAGTTGCCTGGCCATTTTGAATATATCCTCTTTCAAAAGAAGGCTGTATCAGGAAAGCCATTAAGGTTCTTTCAAACCTACCTCCCAGGTTAAACTGCTGTAGAATCCTTCTGAAGGTTCCCAATGGAACTGTAGAATTGAATTGCTACTGTTTCATTATTTTGATGTATCAGTATTAATTTAACCACAACTCTATCCATAGATATTTAGGTTGCTGTCACTTTTTAAATACTTTAAATAGTATCATGGTCGACATATTTATGTTCATATTTTTTCCTATATTCTGGATGATTTCCTTGGAAATGATCTTCAGAAATAAGGTAGATGACTGAGTTGAAAAATGTGAGCATTTTTTAAGGGTCTTGATATATATTGCCAAATTGCTTTTCCATTTACAATGCATTGTGTGAATATAGTTTCACCAAACTTCTGCCTAGGCTTGAGTCGTTTTCTCCTACAGAAACTCTCCAATTCAAAAATATTTGCTAAAAGATAGCACTAGATTGAATGATGTAAGTACTTGTTAGAGGATACAAAATGAGATATGTGCCCAAACTCCCAAGCATCTTTGGAGGTTGGTAGACAAGGAAGAATTGCCATGTTGGACTCAGAGCCTACAGGTTGGAGTGAAGAATAAATCAAAACCAGGCTGCCTCCCAGGAGTCACAAGAACAGTAGACAACATTTATTGAGGTCTTCCTATAATAACCAGGTCAGTGTTTAGCTCTTTACATGGGTTATTGAATTTTCCCCAAACTCTCATTTTACAGCTGACAAAGGCTTACTAGTATTTGGAAGTGAACATTTGAAAGCAAATTTTCCAAGGGGAAGGAATAGTCTGAAATAATCAGCCCAATTTTCCTGTTTTTCATCCAGATTAACAATCACAGTATCTTCTCCCAAAGCCTTGTAGGGGGAGAGGGATCTCCTATGGGGAGAAACAAAGAAGAAAGGGAGGAAGAAGAAAGGCAGTTGAACTGGTCTCTTTCCAGAAGCTTTCAGAGGTGTCATGCCGCCTTTGGTCTGTGACCCTCTGGGCCAGCAGTCCCCTTGAAGCTTTGTGGGATGCAAACAGCCCATGCTCTGCAGGCTGTCAGGGGCCACAATAGGAGTTCATGCCAATAGAATGCCCTTTCAAGAAGCATTTCTCCATCTCAGAAACACAAACACGCATACCTTCCTGTCCATATCAGACACATGGGCTTTCCAGTTCACCTTTTCTTTCCTGAACAAGCATATCTATCATGGTCAATGTACAAGAAATGCCCTTTTTGTGCAGTTCCCCTTTGTCCCTCTTTTCATGCCTTAAGCCATCAAAAGAGCACAAAACTCGGTGACATTTTGTAGGATTTACCTCTGAGACTCTGGTGTCACAAACACAGCTGGGAGTATTGAATGTGTCCTGGTACCAACTAGTGTCCTGAGGGTCTTTCCATTGATTTTACTTCTGAGTTCACAGGAAGACCCAGTGTGCTTACTGTGACTCAGTACTGAGATGTCATTATCCTAGGACAGTTCATATAAAGGGAAGAAATGGGAAATTCAGGGAGAAAAAGACAGTATAGGCCAGATTTAAAAGTACAACTATGAGGTAGAATGAGCTGAACTATCTTACCTGCTGTACTTCAGAATAAAACCTTAGTCGTGTCCCCTTAAAATACTATGCTGTGAAGTCTCCACTGCTCTCAGGATAAAGACCGAGCTCCTCTATGTGGCACACACAGCCCTTCAGGATCCTACCTCATCCTCCAGTGGCCACTACTTGCCCTTAACTAGATACACTCCAGTCTCCCTGATTCATTTTCAGTGCTAGGATTGTGTAACTTGCCTCAAGGACTCTGTACCTGCTGATTCCTCTGCCTTTAGGGACTTTCTCCTTGCTCCTCCCTGGCTTGGCTACCTGAACTGCCATCTCTTCCAGGAAGCATTCCCTGACCACTCAAGACCTGGCTACACACCTCTCTTCTGTGCTCCTAAAAATGCCTACATATTCTGTTCTTATCAAAATGCTTCTCCCACTGATTGAAATTTCCTTTTACATATCTGTTTCCTCTCTAAGCTGCAAGCTGGCTGGAGGGTAGAGGCTATGTCTTATTCAGTGTTTTCACATCCAGTTTTTAGAACAGTGCTTGACTCAGAAGTCACTTCATAGATGTCTGTTATCGTGGAAATCCTGAACTTGACAGCTTCTTTAGGTGACTTGCACTTACACCTAAATGCACTAAGTGGATGGAGATAGGTATCCCATGTTTGTTCCACTGAATTGTTCCACCTCTCTGAACCACCATACAGTTCACTCTCTGTTTCTTATACACACTCACATGATTATGCAGTTACAGTGTAGAACTAGAATCATGCCTGTAATACAACTCTATGCTCAGAAGGCATTATTTACATATCCACTCTACATTTATCCAGAAACCACAGCTACTCACTCTACTCACTATTCACATAACCTTGGTAAGCAATTGGTATAGGCTCATAGATGGCTGATAATGTTCCATTCTCCTTCTTTTCTCAGTAGCTGAGTTTGGGTTCATAAGCTTAGAGAAAGGCTCCTCAGAGCCAGCTGGTGGTTTGGAGAGTGGAAAAGACATGCATTTTTATTATGGCTGTTGTTTCCAAGACTCAGCTAAGACCTGAATAGATAAACGAAAAATATATTATAGAAGCAGCCTATTATTCTCAGGGTTGCTGTGACTGTCCCCAGGGCCTTACAAATTATCAATGAAAAATACAACATACTTTCACATTTTTAAAATGCTTGTTGGGCAAATGGCTCAACTTCAAAGAGTGGCTTTGTTTAGAGCCACCTAGTGACATTTTCTCAGTCCTCCTCCCTGGATAGAGAGTGGGAGCCACTACTTAACTACCTACCTCCTGCCCTCTTAACCCATAGCTTGTTACATTAAGCAAGGAAAGTTTTATGTGTATAATTTGTGAAGTTCTCTTAAGCAGACAGTGCAATATATATGTGAAATGCTGTTATTAATAATAAAGGTTGGCTCACCTAAGAGTACTGTAGAATTAAAGTAATGAGATTCTATTTTTAGGCAGGCTTGCCAATAACATGCAAGTATGATAAGGCTATGATTTAAAGCTCATCTGAAGCTCCCATTGCTCTAAAGAGTACATTTTCTGGGCTGCCTGCACACAGTAGTCAGCCACACAGAGCTCTATTAATGCTAATGGTGGCTCCACACTTGGATCCCAGCATGCCCAGCTAAAAATAGGTCTCAGTCTTTCAGACATGGGAGTGTATCCTGCAGACAGCTTGCTTTCACAAAATATAGATCAGCCTCTTCAGTCACCTTGCAAACCCTCATCACTGTCTTTGAAACACTAAAAGCCTCTAGAATGTGTTTTGAAATTTTTATACATCTGTAATTATGTGAAGATAAAGGATGTGCTTAGGAGGCTCGGTTCTGTTTATTTTCAGATGTGAAAAGGTATTTAATAAAGGCCTCAATTGTAAGTGATTCATAACTAGAAAAGTAGTCCCGCTCCTCAGGAAAAAATATAATTAGCTCTTCCACCACTAATGTTCAGGTCAATGCTTTGTCAATAACAGTAACTCTTCTTCACCAATTTAGTGCAGCCTATAAAGATCATTATGACTCATAATTACAGATGCAGATTTATGTCAAAATGCATATATAAATCTCCAGTTCTGGCTATGGGTCACCTCTTATCAGGCAAAAAGATTTGTATAAGGAGACACTCTCCTTGATCCCTGTGATCATTTTTCTCTTTCCATTTTGGGGCAGAATTATAAGGGTTTCCTATCACTGACCCGAATATAGCCCGAGGCACATTACAGAGTCACAACTGGAGGGAGTGAGTTGCTGGCTGGCTTTGGTGGTGAGAGTGGGAGAAGGATGATGCAGTTGTGGAAACGTACTTCCTGAGATTATTGCTCTCTGGTTAAATGAAGTGCCCCTTTTCAACACCTGCAGGTCAGCCCCTGTAAATCAGAGGGGAGATGATCATCTGAGCAGAGGGAGATGGGTTTTAAAATGACTGAGACTTCTCCAGGCTGAAGTCTACTGCTCAGTGCTGCACCCAGGGCAGTCATAGTCATGATAAGTTATCAAAATCTATGGAAGCCTGAGTGACTGGATGGGATGTCATGTTGGCCTTGCCAAGGATTTTGTCGTGTTAGGATTTGGGTTTGGATGCATTTCCTGCTAGGAAGTCTGAGTTTTGAAACATCACCTGGTCTCCAGAGAATCTCCATGATGGTAGAGAGGCAGGATTTCCCCAGCACCTGTGAAGGATGTGAAAAAGGCACTCACCCTCTATGTGTGCACAGCTAACTGCTGAAAAATTGCTAGTTTTTCTATTTAATAGCCCGAATGCTGAGTCTGGGAGATTACTATGAGAATGCTCAGAGACTCCACTTTTTTCCTACTGCAGAGTTCAACCTGATATACTTAGAAAAGATCATTGCTGTTTAATATGGCAACTCTCAGACAGTGTTAATAAAAAAATACATAGACAGTTAAACACACACCTACCCTATGACCAAGCAATTCAGCTTCTGAGAATACACTCAAAAGAAGCAAGAACATATGTCAGCAAGAAGACCTGTACAGGAATATTCAACACAGCTTTATTCATAACAGCCCAGGCCTGGAGACAACCCAAATGTCCATCAACAGGTGAATGGATAAGCAAGCTGTCATATATCTCTGCATTCAGCAATAGAAAGCAATGAACTACTGATTCCCACGTAACATAGATGAATCTAAAAAATGTTGCATTAAGTGAAAAGAGCCAGACACAAAAGAATCCATTGTGTGTGAATCCATTTATATGAATTTCAAGGACAGGTAAAACTAATCCATCAAAATAGAAATCAGAATACTAGCTATTTCATTGGAGCTAAGGGTTATTGACTAGAAAGGTGCACAAGGGAACTCACTTGGGCGATGAAAATGTTTTATATCCTAATCTGGGCAGTGGTTAACATGGTATATACATATGTAAAAAATTCATTGGGCTGTATACTCAAGATTTATGCATTTTACTGTTTGTAAATGATATCTCAATAAATAGAAGTTTTTAAAAGCTAGGTGGAAAAAATACGTGGAGAAGAACTCATTTCTTAAGAGCAATCATGACCAAAGACAAAATCAGGAAGATATTCTAAAGAGTAAAGGAAAAAATATGAGCCTTTTACTGTTCTTACTTTTATCACATGACATGAAAATGCCAGGGCTCAGGCAACCAATATCATTATTTGAAATGCTTAGGAATTCACCAAGAGTTCTTCAAAGGTTTATTTTCTGAGTGCTCCTCTTAAATTAGGAAGTGTTTCATTTCAAGGTTTTCCTTAGGAAATAGTGTTGTTTAAACATAAACAACTAGGAAATAGATATTTTCAGTTGATGCATCACTTGTCGTAAAGGAGATCAGTTAGTTAATGATACTGTTGGCTTTAAGCATACTTCAGTAAAATATATTTCACTCTCTTGAATATTTAGATTAATTAAGGTAGGAATCTATAAGGTTTATGACAAAAATTGATATTAAATACACAGTCCCCATTTTTCATACAATCCACCTCAGTCCTTTTGTGTTTATCTTGTGATAGATAAAGACTTTCAAGTTGTTAAAGGAAGTCTTCCTGGGGTACTTGCCTTCCTGTGTCATTAATTAAACAAATTTATTTTTCAAGAAGGATCATGACAGAACTTCCACGTGGCATCTGCTACTCATTATTCAGTTGACGTTTTCATTTCTGAAATTCTAGAGTTTGTCTGAAATTGTTAGTGACATTTATGAAAATGCTTGCAGAATTTTAAACTGGACCCAAGAGATCACTAAGTCCTTCCTCCCTCATTTAAGATGAGGAAACTGAGATCAAAAAGGTTAAGTGACTTACTTGCCCACGTTTGGTTTCTCTGGGTGACTTCTTGTATAGAATTTGGATGTCTTTCTTGAACTCCATGATAACAGCAAATTCTGTGATCAAAGAAATATTGCCGTTGCGTTTGTAAGCACGTGCGCATTTTACAAAATGGGAATCAAGATGAAGACATCTTTGCGCAGGACCCAGACTATTTTCCAGTCATGGAATTCTGTTTCTGATCTCTATATAGTTTCCCCACAGTGGAGCTTCTGTCACTCACTTTAGGCTAAGCCTATCTATCCCCCTTACCGGTAATAACTCCTCAAGAGCTCTATGAACCAGTGTCATGCATGTAATGTGGCTTGGGAGCTGCATTGCCTGGGTTCACCTCTCCTTTCTCTACTTGCTAGTTGTGTAACTAAATTACTTGCACTGTAAATCTTAGGTTCCTTATTTGGAAAACTGTGATAATACTATTACCTGACCTTTTTTTTTTAGGTTTAAATTGAATTATGTAAGTCAAGTCAGCCTGGCTCTTAATAAGTATCCAATAAGTGTTATCTAACAGATAATTATGGAGTCTTTTAAAAGAAAACTATACTCCATCTTCTTTTCGTTGGTTTTCCCACATTTTTGCATATACAGTTCACTGAACTGAATACCCTACTCATTCCGTTGTATCCTCTGTCAGGTCTCCTCTCAAATCCAGTTCCCTCCATCATTAATTACTTTGTCCTCGGCATATCTGCCATCTGCCTAGTTTTTCATGGCATGTGTAGCTCATCATACACATTTTAGCAGTGAACACTTTTGGTCTTATAATGCTCTTTATTTTACCTTATGTCAACTTTCAGAAGGCAGGGGCTATATCATGTGTTGCTTTTGCATCTTTAATAGTATCTAACCTGATGAGGGACATGTAGCAAATTATGATAACAAATGAATTCAAATAGAGCAACTTGAAAATACTAAGCCTTGGTTTCAACGATGGCTGGCAAACTATTTTGATGGTGATATTCTGTAAAATCATATTTAAAACGTATTTCATATAGCAGGAACATTGTAGGCCCTCCCCCCAAAAAACTAAAGAAATAAAAAAACTTATAATCCAATCATTATAACCTAAATTCTGAAAATCTGATGTTTCCTTTTAGTCCTGTTAGAGTGCATGCAATCAAGTATCAGGACCAAAGCCCTGCTTTTGATTTATGCATCAGATAATGACCCAAAGCCAAAAAGAAAATATAAAAACATATCTCCAACTCATGTTCATAGTCATAGTCTTTTTAAATACCAGGAAGTTACAGAGCCATCAAGAATATACAACAGCAATGGTAAAGCTTATGGATAACATTATATATACATCAGAAAATAGAGATTTAAGAAAGCATCCCAAATACTTAGGCTTCTGGTGATTCTGTACCAGAATTCTTTCATTCCCTTTTTGATGCTGTGATTCCCTACATCCATTTCACAAAAGATCATTCTCAAATAGAGCTAAGAATGTAGAATTGTTTGGATAATTGCTATTTACACTCCAACTTTAACCTTTTCAAGGCCTTGGTCCAATTTTGTGATTTATTTAAAACAGTAACTATTTTTTTTCTGTTTATACAAGTTCATTGCTAACTTAGGCATTTGATTTTTAATTTTTGTTTAATTCCTAGGTAATGGCTAAGATATCTTAAGTGCCAGGATAAACAATGCCAGGTAATATGTAGTTCCTGCACTTTATGTTCCTAACTTATGTACTTGGCAGGAATAAGACTTGTAGGGATACCACTCTGTGAAGAGTTTTGCTTATGGGGTTTGCTTACTCAGGGTACCAGCATTCAGCTGCAATTGTTAGAATAATGTGTGCACATCCACACAGCCATGCAACTGTAACATAAAGGGGGTTTCTGGTATTTATTGTTATTATTATTAATTTAATTGATACATGAAAATTGTATATATTGTGTACAGCCTTATGATTTGAAATATGTGTATATTGTGGAATGGCTACATCAAGCTAATTTGCATATGCATTATTTCGCATACTTTTTTCTGGTAAGAACATTTAAAATATACTCTCTTAGCAATTTCCAAGTATAAAACCCATTGTTATTACCTAAAATTACCATGTTGTACAAGATGTCTCTTGAATGTATCCCTCTTGTCTAACTGAAATTTTGTTTCCTTTGACTAACATCTCCTCTAACCCTTCTCTCTACTCCAGCCCCTGGTAACTACCATTCTACTCAATGCTTCTGTGAGTTCTGTTTATTTAGATTTCACATATAAGTGAGATCATTCAGTATTTGTTTTTCTGTGCCTGGCTTTTTTTCACTTAATATAATGTCCTCGGGGTTCATCCACGTTGTTGCAAATGACAGGATTTCCTTATTTTTTAAGGATGAATACTATGCCTTTGTGTGCATATCACATTTTCTGTATGCATCCAACCATTGATGGACATTTAGGTTAGCTCTGTATCTTGGCTGTTATGAATAATGCTGCAATAAACATGGGAGTGGGGATAGCTCTTTGACACACTGATTTCATTTCCTTTGGATATAAGCCCAGAAGTTGGATTGCTGGTCATATGGTAGTTCTATTTCTAGTTTTCTGGTATTATCTTCTTTTTCATCATTTCTCCATCAGTTCAACAAATATTGAATGTCAACGATGTACTACTTTGGGACACAGCAGAGAAAAAACCACAAACACTCCTGCCTTCATGGAGCTTAATTCTAAGATCTTTTCTCTTAACCTCTTGGACTTTGGTCCTTTGCTCCTTTACTTCAATTCCCATCATTTGGTTTTGACAACAGTAGCAGATAATTCTTTGCATGCTGTGGCCCGTCAGGATTTCAGGTTTGGCATTACTTGTTTTAGACTGTACTGACTATACATGTCTCATCCTTAAAATATAGCCCAAACGTATGTTCATTACTCTTTAAATGTGATACGGTTTATCTCTTCACAGCCTTTGCAGTGGAGGGGGTTTGTTAATAAAATGTCTAATGGGAGCATTTTTTTTTTTTTGAATGAAGAAGATTGAGATTATTTCAATTTACCTTATATGCCTAAACATCTATTTTGACAATCAGTTAATGAATTGATGGGTCTATTAATGTTTTACAGAGGCTAACTTTTTCCTGGTATATTGTCTTTTACTTTTTTCATGTTCAAACATAGAATCTATGGCCCACTGATGTTTCTCTTTGCTATTGTAGTAAATGCTAACGATAGTATTTGGAGTCCAGTGGTCATAGTGTGGACTCGTATGTTTAAATATGACTGACGGGCATCATGTAAACCTCATGGCTAGGTTTTTTATTCTCCTCAAGGATGATTAAAAGGGTGTATATTTCACTTTTCACACAAAATTGGTAGCAACCTATCCTGTGCTAGGTGGAGCAGAAGTAAGGACATCCTAAAATATTAATTGTTTCTGTAGGTAATGGTGGTTTTATGAAGTATTGAGAAGGTTGGTATAGTGATAAAGATTAAGTGGAATTTCTCTGCCATATAGAGAGAAATTCTCAGAAATGTTAATGGTTTGTTCATCCCTGCAATCACAAATCACAGTGAGATTAACAGGATATGGAGAAATCTTTACTAATTGGCTAGGTTCAGAAAGTAGGGGAACACACAAGCCCTTTCCTGTTTTAAAGGGCAATTTTTTGAAGTACTACTGATGATTGCCTCATCATCCCACCCTAAAGAGGCAATTAGTTGTTCCTATCACATATATGCATTCCAGGTTGAAGAGCTATGTAGGAATGTAATTTGAAGCAAAGATCAGTTGAGAAGTCATGAATTGCAATTATAAATGAAAATTATGGATTGCATATGGACCAAAAACAAGTTTGGTCCGTATGTATGAATATGAAACAAATTTTGGAATATGCCTCTATTTTCTAGATAGCAATTCCAAAGAATTTCTTTGATTTCTTAAAATTCGTAGTCAGATGAGTTCCTTTATTGGTTATGGGGCTGAACTGAATAAAAATAATAAAGTAAAATAATTAAAAATGATAAAACAGTAGCATTCGTGGAATGCTTTTCCATTTGTCAAGTATATGCAAAATATCAGTTATTTTATTTAACTTTTATTTTAACTCTATGAGATGAAGACATTTTAATATCTCTTTAATAGCTGAGGAAACTGAGATATGGAGAGACTGATAAAAACATTCCCAAACTCCCATAGTCAGTATTTGGACTGGGGCTCTGTAGCCCATATTTGTAACCATCCTTTATTACAATGCTTCTTGGGCTTTGGCAAGAGAAAAGGAAATTCTCTATTCTTCTTTTTTTTTTTTTTTTTTTTAATCTTATATCATTTATTCAAAGGTCAAATTCACATCTCTTGCAGATGGACATTTTGTGGTTCTTTCTGGAGGATGGTTCATAATTCTTTTCAAAGACATCTTTGACTTAAGGCACTCATATATCCAACTTCAAAAGTTGCCCCATCTAGGGAGCTTAAAATTATCTGGTGCTCACTTGCAACCTTTTTAGTAAATGCCCTTCTGGCTTAGGGTAGCTTTGGTATTTCATATTTAGTAAAAGTGTCTGCTACCTGTCCTTAGAAAATATCTTGGTTTTATGTCTCCCAGACTGCTTTTTGCTAAAGGCAAAATGTGGAATGGAGAGTGGTGGAATTTCAGTGTGCTATAGGAATTAGGTGCAACTACTACATTAAAAGCAACAGCAGCTGCTATAAATCTGAACTTTGTTTGGGGGAAGAAAAAGAATAAAAGTAAAACATGTGACAGGATAGGCTGCAAATTGCCAAGGGGAAGACACTTTCCTTAAAGAAATAATTAAGCCTTTCTACAAAGAAATCATTTTTTATTTTGGATTGCACTTAAAATGTGAAGGTATAATTCAGATTTCTAAATAATGAATCATTCAATTTCTCCAAAGCCATTTCATCTTCTTCAGGGCACTCCTTTTTTCCCAATATTTAAAAAAAATTCTTAATAAAGTAATTCGTGTTTATTGTAGAAAATCTAGAAATACACGAATAACCCAAATCGCATAATACAGAAATAACTACTGTTAACATTTTAGTATATGTCCTTCCAATATTTATTTTACATATATACAATTTTTAATATAATCTGTTCTCTTCAATTATCAGTATAGCACAGAATCTTTCCATCTCATCAAATATTATTTGACAACATTGTTTTTAATGGTTGTTTAATATTCTGTGTATGAGTATATCATATCTTACCCAGATCGTTATACTGGAAATTGAGGTCGTTTCCAGTTTTACACTGTCATAAGCAATGCTGCCATGAACGTTACATAGCTGATTCTTAGTATGTATTCATGATTATTTTTCTTAGGATAAATTCCTATAATTGGACATGTTGAGACCAAAGGTTTGTAAAATATACTGACGAATTGCTCCCTGAGAAACATACCAGTTTACATTCATAAAAATGTAATGTTTTACATGTAAATGTTAAAAAAATTGGCATTTCTGATCATTCTTTAGAGTAGCTTTGGCGAACTGTTATTTCCATACCAGTAAAGCTGGGCCCTTTATCTGTACATCTGGTGGACAGTATATGAGCTGAGACAGCTTGTAAGTCACGTTTCCATTCATTTCCATCTCAACCTCAGGCTTTATATTTTGCTTTCCTTTACTTCAGTAAGGTTGGGACAAAAGAGAGAGAAATGGTAGGGGAGCAGGATGGAGAAAGAAGTAAACACATTCTCTTTAAGTGGACTCTTGTGGATATAGTGCTTTCCCTGTGATAGACTTATTACCAGGAAGAAAAAAAAATGCTGCTTCTTATTTTCATTCATTCATTATTGCATGTCCCATACCTTTTCTTTTTTTTGTTTCTCTTCTGAGATGGAGTCTTGCTCTGTCGCCCAGGCTGGAGTGCAGTGACACGATTTTGGCTCACTGCAACCTCCACCTCCCAGGTTCAAGCAATTCTCCTGCCTCAGCCTCCCAAGTATCTGGGACTACAGGCACTCATTACCACGCCTGGCTAATTTTTTTTTTAATTTATTTTTATTTTTAGTAGAGACGGGGTTTCACCATGTTGAACAGGCTGGTCTCAAACTCCTGACCTCAGGTGATCCTCCTGCCTTGGCCTCCCAGAGTGCTGGGATTACAGGCATGAGCCACCGCACCCAGCCCTGTACCTCTTCTTAATGTAGAGAAATGCAACTGTTTCAGATTTCATAGCAAGCTTTATTTTATTTTATTTTTTTATTTAGAGACAGAGTTCTGCTCTTGTTGCCCAGGCTGGAGTGCAATGACACAATCTTGGCTCTCTGCAACCTCTGCCTCCTGGGTTCAAGCGATTCTCCTGCCTCAGCCTCCCAAGTAGCTGGGATTATAGGCATGCACCACCACACCCAGCTAATTTTGTATTTTTAGTAGAGACGGGGTTTCTCCACCTTGATCAGGCTGGTCTTGAACTCCTGACCTCAGGTGATCTGCCCACCTTGGCCTCCCAAAGTGCTGGGATTACAGGTGTTAGCCACCGTGCCTGGCAAGCAAGCTTTATTAGTGTGTATTTTCACTGTGCCTTTATTTTAACTTGCTGACTGTAATCAGCCCTGGTTTATTCTCAGTATAATATCTTCATTGGTATGTTTTAGTGGTGGAAGAACTGTATCAAAACATCAAACCCACCACCCCCACTCCTAGGAGAGAAGATGACTTTGGAGCTGCAAAATATACTCTGATCATGGATTTGTTAATATGATTATGACTGTAACCAAGCCAACCCACAATCTCACTCATTTGAAGTTAGAATTATCTTAACAGGCCTGTATTTTGGAAAATGGTAGCCTGAAGTCAGCCAAAGTAATCTGTGGATACCCTAAAGAAGCATCTTCCCAAACACTTATATCTTAAAGAAGTAGATATAATGATGAAAGGAAAAGCAGGTTAACCTTTTCTGACCATACAGTTTCTCTGGCTCTTTGAAATAATAGTAAATACTTCTAAACTCTGTCTAGAGATGGAACTTCTAATTAAGTCAAATCCAAGAAAGAATCGTGCAATTCAGCGGTTCCCAAATTCTGATAACATTGAAGTGCTAGGAATTTGGCTGAGCCGCAGCAGAAGGTTCTGGGGTTGGAGGTACTCCTCCTCCAGCCAGAGCAGCCATGCTTTTATCTGAGCTCTACCTTGAACCTCTTTCTAAGTGCTCACTCAAAGGAAGGCTTCCTCAGCAATAATAATAGTGATAACAACAACAATAGAGAAATACCAGTATAACTGTAAAAATGTGATCTGATAATGATTACAATATGGCCAGAATGTTCACCCAGTCTTAGACACTAGCACTGAAAGATGTTCTGATACTCTTACAGACTATTTTTTGAAAGTAAGATTAGAGACGCCCTCCTGCCTAGCACAAAATAGGTGCTTAATAAATGTTTGCGGAATTAATGAATAAGCTATTGAATGAGAAAGGGAAGAGTGTTAGACCAGCAGTTTAAATAAGACCTAGAGATCCAAATCCTGATTTCTTGAGGGACCTTGGGTTTTTCTCTGAGCCTGAGTTTCTGAAACTTTCCGAGAAGTGTAAAATTAGTTTTAAGATGCCATCCAATTCTACCCGGAATTACGACTAGAAAAATGTAGGCTGTGTTAGAAAGGAATTGGAAAGAGAAAGAACAAGTTACAAATTCTGCAGGTCAGGCAGGTAAATAAAGATGAAGCTACCAACAGCAACTGCAGTACCCGGCACAGCCCACCCTGAAGCCTGTATATCACTTTGCTGTTTACAAGGCATTTGACACACATTCTTAGAATACCTTCAGGCCCATTTTATAAACGACAAAACTGAGGTTCAGCAAGGCAAGTCGTTTTCTTAATGTCACCCAGTGGCAGAACTGACACTAGGAATTGAGTCTTCAGATAACATCACCCCATGGACTCAAAATATAGAAAGCTTTATAGCCTGATCACCCAGGTGGCAGGGACACATAAAGTGGCAAAAGGATTCTACTGAGTTGGGGTGGCCTAGTTCTCCTCTCCCAAGAAGAAGGCCCATAACCTAAGTCTCATAATTTCCAATCCAGAGTTTTATGCATGAAACTTTATGGCCTCTTGAAAGGTGAATGAGTAGGTTTGATTCATTGGAAGTCAGAAACAGCTTTTTAAACATTTGGGAATCAAGATAGGTAGTTAGTCTGCCTTGTAAAATTTTCTTATGGATGTCACCACCAGAAAAATTTATCTTAGCTTAGTATATTGCAAAGCTTATTCAAACCCATCACAGGTTCAGTTTCAGTCATTGTTAGTTGAGAGTTTTAGCATTAATCCTAGCCATATCTTAATTCATGTAGTCTTGGAAAGTAACGATTTGTTTTGCTATCACCAAATTCCACCCATGTAAAATGGGTCACTAGGATGTCAGATTTTATGAGGTTATTTATACCACCACTCTCTTTTTGGACTGCAGTTTTGCAGGTTATTTTTCTTCTGTGTATTAATAAGAGGAGTTCAGAGTACTGAATTTTGTTTATTGAAGAAATTGGCACTGAATCCTGAGTAAACAAAAAATACGAAAGGTGAAATATTGAAATAGTTTATCTGGCCATGAAAGGGTACATTCTAATTTTATAATATTAATCAAGAAAATCTTATAACAAAAAATGTTCATTTCCTAGTTTATTTGTAAGTTGATGTAATCTATACACATAACTTTCAAAAATCAACCAATGATACTTTAATAATCTTATATGAGCGTATATATGTACATGTATTATATATAAATATACATACACATTACACCTTAATAATCAACTATTAATACCTTTTATTTGAAAAACAGTCTTATCCGATACCTGTAGTTTTTAGATATATGGACAAGATAACTTTATACGTATTAAAATTAGTTAACAAACATCAGTTACATGTTCACTAACATACTAATAACTGTAAGTTCTTTTTTTTTTTTTTTTTTTTTTTTGAGACGGAGTCTCGCTCTGTCGCCCAGGCTGGAGTGCAGTGGCCGGATCTCAGCTCACTGCAAGCTCCGCCTCCCGGGTTTACGCCATTCTCCTGCCTCAGCCTCCGGAGTAGCTGGGACTACAGGCGCCCGCCACCTCGCCCGGCTAGCTTTTGTATTTTTAGTAGAGACGGGGTTTCACCGTGTTAGCCAGGATGGTCTCGAACTCCTGACCTCGTGATCCGCCCGTCTCGGCCTCCCAAAGTGCTGGGATTACAGGCTTGAGCCACCGCGCCCGGCCTGTAAGTTCTATCTTGTCCTAATTATTTCTAATACTCTCTGTGGAGACTTATATCTCAAAAAGCACATATGTGTTGATGATAGAAAGCAGGTTGAAAAGTACTGATTTATTGCCACCCTTCATTAAGGTTAAAAGCATTCCAGTGAGATGAAGACATCTGCCTTGTATTTTCACATTGCAGAAGAAAAGTTAAGGACAGGAAGAAAAAAAAGAAGGAAAATAATGTTTTAAGTTGAATTCAAAGCCAGGTTTAAAAAAAAAATAGCTGTTTCATATCTGTAAAAGTTTCTGGGAAAGAATCCCCCATGCCTATGACTGTCACTTACTATTATGCTATCCAATATACTTAATACTATATATTGACAATGGAAATCATGCTCTATGTCCCCAAATTATTTTTCAAAATTTTACACAAAGTTAAGGAACACACGTATCTCTCAGTAGTTCCTTTCTTTTAAAAAATTAACGAAGAAAGCTACTACCAGAGAAAATTAAGAGGGTTAATTATACAATGTACAGGAAAAAGATTTTTGAAATGGGCCATTTCTCACCTCTTCTTTGAAGGTGGGACTGGCTATAAGGTTTAGTGAATAGTTACTTGCTATTTTGGAAATCAAAGGCAAAGGCCGCTGGAGAGAGGCTGAATTTAGCGGTTGCAGGATTTTTATCTCTCTAAATGAGTGCTACTGACGGGAACCATATGTGTTACTTACTGTAGCTGTGGAAGAGAACATGGGTGGTTTTCCAAGGACCTGTCACCTGCCTATGTATGGTTGTCTATCTGTGAGCTCATAGACAAATCGGATATATTTATGATTTCTGGTGTATAATAAACACTTAGAGCTACATGTAAGCTTGGGGACTGTGTGTTTCTCATTTTAAAAAGGACTATATGTGGATATCCAGGTTGCCTTTGCCTTAGAATTACAATCAATCTTTGTACTTAGGGGTGTTTGTCACTACACAAAACGTTTGTGAATGCATGAGGCCCCCTTTGAAATGACAGAGGAAAGATAAAGTAGTTCCTAATTCAGCCTGTATTTATTAACCCACTCAAAAATAAGAAACAGTTCAAGCAGAGCTGATCAGTCAAACCAATAAGTTAAGTATTTCACTTAGGTAATCAAATGCATTTACTTCATATTGCAGTGTCAGCGTTCTTGAATAGCAGATATTTTCCCAGGAAAAGCAGATGGAAGTGACCTTTTAATTTGCATTTCTGTGGTTTATCTTTTTCCCAACCTTTTGCTTTTAACCTACCTATATCATTATATGTGAAGTGAATTTCTTGTAGAAAGCATATAGTCAGGGTTAGGGGAACACGATTTTTTTTAAAATCCATTTTGATAATCTCTGTTTTTGATTGATGTCTATAAACCATTTATATTTAATGTAATTATTTGATATGTTTATACTTAAGTCTGTCTTTTTATTTTAATTGTGTTTGTTCCTTTTGTTTTTCATTAATCTATTTTCCCCTTTCCTGCCCTCTTTTGGATTATCAAAACGTTTTAAATTGTTTCATTTTAATTTATTGTGCTGTTGACTATATCTATTTGTGTGATTTTTTTAGTGGTTACTCTACGGACTGTATTGTATATCCATAACTTTTCATAATCTACTTAAAGTCAATACTTTACCATATTAGGTAGAATGTAGGAACCATACCACCATATGGATCCTTTTATACTCCTTTCCCGTGATGTTTTGCTTGTCATATATTATAGCTATGCACATTGAGACCTCTATCAGACAATGTTAGAAATGTTTCCTTCTCAACCATTAAACATCTTTTAGAAAGAGGATAATCTACTATCTCTACCCTCATATTTGCCATTTCTGTTGCATTCCCATTATTTCTGATGTTCCAAGTTTCCTTCTGCTATCATTTCCTTTTTTTCTGAAAAGCTTCCTTTAGTAATAAATTATCTTAGTTTTCCTTCATCTAAGAAAGTTTATTTCACCTTCACTCTTGAAGAATATTTTCTCTAGATATAGAATTCTGTGATACTTCTTCTTTTTTTTTTTTTTTTTTTTTTTAGTTTGAAAACTATTGAGCCACTTCCAGTTTTTTTTTTTGGTTCCTGATAAGAAATCTGCAGTTGTTAGAATCCTTGTTCTCCTATAGACAATATGCTATTCTTCTTTGGCTGCTTTCAGAATTTTGTTTTCCTGTAGTTTTCAGCAGTTTGCTTGTGATGTGGCTAGGCATGAATTTCTTGGAGTTTATTCTATAGGGGATTCATTGAGTTTCTTGATGCTTTAGGTATGTGTTTTCTTTTTCACCAAACACTGGCTTGAAAAAATTTCAGCCAGTATATTTTCAATTATTTTAGCACCATACTTTTTTCTGCTCTTTTCTTGAGCTCTAATGACGTGAATATTAGGTCTCTTTTAGTATCCCACTGATACCTGAATCTCTTAATTTTTAAAATCTTATTCTGTCTGTTGTTTAGTCTGGATAATTCTGTTAATCAATCTTCACATTAATAAACTCTTTTCTTTGTAATCTCCATTCTGCTACTAAATCCATCCAGCGAGTTTCTTATTTAAGTTATAGCATTTTTGGTGCTGAAATTTCTATTTGGTTTTTCTTTTTTTTGTTTTACTGCTGAGACTTTCTATTTTTCTATTTGTTTTAAGAGAGCTTATAATTGTTTATTGGAGCATTTTTATGATGACAGCTTTAAATTCTTGTGTTATCTTGGCGTTCGGTGTTTGTTGATTGTCTTTTCCTATGTGAGTTGCATTTTCCGGGTTCTTTATGTGCCAAGTAATTTTAGATTATATGCTGAAAATTTTGAAGATTATATTACGAGACTCTGTCTCGCTTAAAGTCTGTGGAGAATATTGATATTTTATCAGCAGGCAAGTGACCTGATAATGTTCATGGGACAAGTTTAAACTTGCCTTCTATGGGCCGTGGTCCCAAAGTCAGTGAACTTTTTAATGCCCAGTGCTATTCAGATTTCTCCCATGGGTATGACCCCCAGTGACAAGTCTGAGAACTGAGTGGGAATCTCTCTATTCACCTTCCGGAGTCTTGTATGTGCTGATTAGAATGAGATCCAGGCATATGCAGTTCTTGGAATCCAGGAATTAGTAAATAATCTTACAGGGCTGCTTTCATAAACTCACCCTCTCCACAGTCTCCCAGTACTTTCTGATTTCCGAGGACTCCCCTTTTAATGCTTCCAGTTAGAAAGCTGGGGCTCTGCCATGCACTTCTGCAGCTATGCCTGCCTCCAGGGCCATGTAGTGGGAAAGAAAATAAGGGTAAATTCATACTAGCTCAGTGCTACTTTAAAATTTAGTCCTCTTCCCAAATTTTCTATTTATTATTATTTTTTCAAAGCTCTCAAATGAGCTCTCCACATGTTCTCTCCATGCTTTATAGCTGCATTCAAAAGGGCAGCAGGGTGGAGTGTGATTTCTCCATCTTAAGCAAGAACCCGAATCTTGGGAGTGACATTTTAAAATGATACATTTTGTTACAATAAACTTGTCAATTAAATTTTCAGGTGTAGTGTTCTCAATAATTGAGGACATTCAATTTTCAGATAGTTAAGTCCTAAATCCCTTAATGTTATAAGGAATGTCATGCTTAAGTAATGAACCAGGAAATAGCTGTGACAAAATCAATATAGTGTCATATAACAAGATAGGCATGACAGTATAGATTTATTCATATACCTGCATAGGATACATATGCAACTCTACAATTTGGTCATTCTGATTCTTGTGGCATGTCCACATGGTGTTTCTGTAATGTATCATAATATGATATCATAATGTGGAATGTTTCTTCTGTTTATGTGAATGTGAGTGCACACACACACCCACACAGAGATTCTCACACATAGCTATGTTTTTTAAAATGATCTTTTTGGAACTAGATTGCTCTAAAACAGTAGTTCTCAAACATTAATATGCCCGAACTTTAGAGGTTTTGATTCATTACTTCTGGGATCAGACCTAAGAATGTGCATTTCTAAAAAAGACAATACCAGATGATGCCAATGCTGCTGGATTCGGAACTCCTCTTTGAGAATGACTACCACAAAGAAATGAACAAATACGCCAGAATTTTATGTGCGCCACCAAAAGGCAGAAATCGAAAAATAAATTGAAATGTGTGACTTTCTATTTGTTTTTGGAGATTTACCAAGCAGAAATCTCTTTTAGCTTTGTGTTGATTTCTTATTACAATACTTCACATTTTAAGTTTTGATGAACACAAGCTCTTTCAGTAAATTCAATGGCTATGACATATATAAATATATACACACTAAACTCATATGCAGTATATCGTACTAATAATACAAGTTGAAATAAGAATAATTTATCCAATTAAATAAATTATTTGGTTTCTTCAGTGTCAAAACTTTTTAAAATTAATTATCTAAAGTAAGCAAAGAATGGTTTTTAGATTTTTTTAAGTGTCGGAAAGGAGGAAGAAAGAAGAAGAAGAAGAGGAAGAGGAGGAAGAGGCATAGAATGTGTATGTGGCCCACAAAGCACAGAATATTTATGATTCAACCATTTATGGAGAAAGTTTACTGGCACAGATGTAGAACATAGTCTGCTTAATCAAAGCAATGCATCAAGAGATGGTAAAGGGTAGCGATTAAAACTATGGTTTTTGTTGTCAGATTGCCCTTGTTCAAATCCTGAGTTCACTAACCACTTATGTAACCTTGGACAAATTAACACAATCTTTCTGTGCATCTGTATCCTCATCTACAAAATGTAGATGATAAAAGTCCCCAACTCATAGGGCTATTATGTGATTTAATTAGTTAATACATGTGAAGTGCTTAGAATAGCACCTGGCATATAGTCACCATCAAATAGACATTAGCTACAATTGTCTACTTGATAGAATACTGTGGAAACATTGAAAGTGATTTGCACCAAGCATTCATAAAATATATGTAAATGTTTCTATTTAATATTAAGAAGAAAGAAAGCAAAGCACAAAATGGCTCACACTGCTTTGTAGAGTAAGTAAAACACGAAAGCTATGCACTGGAATCAGAATACAGGAAGGAAATACTCCAACTTATTAGCAGTGATAGTGCTAGTCTGATGTGACTACGGATGATTTTCCGCCTTCTGCCTTTCTGCATTTCCCAAATTTTCCAAAATACTCTGTGGATTTCAGCTTACCGGCTGTACCTCAGGGGTAGTGTATGCGTCTGCCAAGGTGCTTATCTCTGAGATAGAATAACAAGATGAGCTAAGGTCGCAGTGCTCACCATATTTCTGCCAGTATTTATTTTGGTCCCTCCAAGTCGGGGCCTTCACATTCTTTGTACACAGTTGTATTTAATTAGGACTTGAGCTAGTCATAAAATATGCATTAATTGTCTGTTGTTTCATGAGTGATGGCCAAAATAACAGCCCTTCATAGGAACAGTTTGGGGGTAAGCACCACTTGGTCTGTTCATCTTCCAAGACTCCCTGCCCAAGTAAGAGATTCGTATTTGTTATCTCCTTTTATCCTGGAGAATTACTAATCCTGCACTACCATATTAAGTACCAATTAAGCAGAGATTTGTCATTCCTGCCTGAGAACATTGAGCTGGGCTGCGGCTGCATATTTCACAGACTTCTGACAGAAATTATTTTAATTAGACTGCTGCTAGCAGCATTTAAAATAGTCTGTATGGTCAGAGAGAGGAAGAATGGCTCCTCAGTCAGATAATTTACTTATTTTCTTTTCACTCACCATAAATCTTAGGATTGTGGTTATTAAACCCTTGAAGGGGGAAGGGTAGTCAGGGAAAGGAATCAGCTAAACTTTATCTTACTTTAAATCCCAGAAAAGAAAACCTCCCATGGGTTTACTGAAAAGGCACTTTTAAAAGAAAAGATGTTCAAGCAAAACCTGACACCAACAGGCTATTTTTACATGACGAATATCCAAAATGTCTAAACAATAAAGAGAATCCATGCATCTTTTATATATGAATAAGGTGGTTGGTCCTTTCCTTTTCACTTGTTATGCCCCCAAAACTGATGTCATTATATGATAATTAACAGGTTAACCTGACACTGAAAAGCAAACTAAAGTAACAACTAAATGGAACTCCACACTTAGTATACCTCAATTAATCAGAACACAAGTTTTGCAGTTTTACAGGGATATATTCAATTTTATGTATACATTGACTAATATGAGAAATTGGTTGAGTATAAGCTTTTTTCCCTTTAAAATTTTTTAAATAAGGATTTTTCCTCCTACCCTTTAAAATTTCTGGTCAATACTCAATTAATTGGAATATTATTCGGTTTTTTATTTCCAAACATTCTGACTTGTTGAACCAGATCAAATATATTTGAGTACATATTCTAAAAATTTACTAAAATATTGAGCCATAAAATGAATATTTTCACTTGAATTCCTCACTCACGCATATGGGCCAATCTTCCCTTTATGAGGTGGCCACAACCCTATTATTTTATCTTTAATTGAATTTTAATGCTTTATGACTTACTTGAGAAAGTCATACACATCTGCCCACAAATGGGCAGAAAGCCCACAAACATCTGGAATACAAGGTGAATCCAAAGGCTGTAGCTACTGCATGTTCTTAAAGAACAAGTTAAAAGACCCTTTACCTGCCCACCACTTACCACTGAAAAGTGAAAAAATGAGTATCACATTATTTAATGGAAACATTGAAAGATAGAGCTGCTTTGGATGTAACACTAAGACAGATCTGCCCGTGGGCACACAACAAACCTCAGTAAATCATGAACGGACTTACAATTTCCTTCAGTCTGGCTGCCTACTACACTATTTTAACTATTCATTAAAAAATATTTTTTAAAAGAGGAGATAAGAAGACATAGCTGCATTTCTTAATACAAAGCATTTGAAATGTAGTTTGCATGACTCTTTTGGAGAACGTGTGTTTAAAAAAAGACACAAGGTTAGGCTGGTCCTAATGTAGTGAGTTATCTCAATGGATTGTTCACACAGTAAGGTACAGATTGTACTCCTTGCTCCACCCTTTTCCCACTTTTCACGACTGCAATTGACTAGTCTTAAAAAATAAGTCTTAAACACACACACACACACACACACACACACACACATGAAGTCAGAACTGCTATTGAATTGTGAGAACTCAAAGGTGACCAGAAGGCAAAGAGTGGAATGAGACCAGAAGAGATGGTGATGGTGGCCACACTCACTGGCACACTTGAGATGGTCAATCCTTCCACACTTATGTGATGACTGTGTCTGCTCCAGAAAGCAGTGAGAAGATGGGCACATGGCCAGGGAGAAATGGCAATGGAATTGAAACCTAGACTCTACCTTAGAACAGTTATTGGCTAGGAATTAACAGTAATTGGCATGGTAATTAACTCACAGTCTTTATCTTACTTTTTAACTCTTCAAAGCCAAATTCTTAAAAGTCTTAATTTCTCACAAGTAATTTCGAATGCATTTCATTGTTTCTAATTTATAGTGCTTATCAGAATTTTAGTATCACACACCTAGCAAATTTGCGTTGGCTAATATACAAATTCCAAATGAGAGTTTATAAGTTCAGTTGTCAGTAAAACCTAAGTGAGGGAAGGGTATGAACTTGTGATCCCAAGATAAAATTCTGCCATGCTTTAAAACCGGCTATTCTCTTCTCCTTACTGATGTATGCCTTATCTAGTATCTTCTTCTAAAACAAACCAATTCTATCTACATTGAAAATCTGTGGAGGGAAGTCACATTCCTTAACGATCTACCCAAACATCTTGGAAAACAATTTAGCAGCCACAATATCTCATACGCCCTGTGCCAGGGCTTACTTTCACCATGTGTAGATTCATGTGGCCCTTGAAACTGAAGAACCAACTGTAAGTGGTAAAAATACATTTTATCAGGTGGATTATCACCATGAAGTCAGGAACAAACCCTGGGATTTCTTCGTAATCATTATCAGATTAATAGGATGCAAATCTTGACACTGATCCTGTAGTCCAGTGGTTCTCAAAGTGTGCCCTCAAAACAGCAGCATCAGTATCAATTGGTAATTTGTTAGAAATGCAAATTCTTGGTCCTCACCCCAAACCTAGTAAATCAGAAGCTCTGGAGGTTGAGCCCAGCAAGCTGTAGTTTGATGAAACCTTCAGGTGATTCTGATGCTAAAATTTGAGAACCATTGCTATAGCCCAAATTTGATTGTACATTGTAATGATATGGGGAGCTTTAAAACTTGCTGATGTCTGTGCCCCAGTTCTAGAACTTCTAGTGTAACTTGTCTGGAATATGGCCCCAGAACCAGTATTTTTTTACAAGCTCCTTGGGTGATTCAAATGTGCAGCGAGAGTTGAAAACCACTGTAATAGCCCAGACAAAATGGCTCCTATTTTATCAGTTTCTTGGCAACGATTGTCTGTTGTCTAGATGCATAGCTTTCCATACGTCAATAAATACTCATTGTCCTTCTGAATTATTCTTACTGTCAAACATTTCATTCCATATTGATGAATTAGGTTTTTTTCTCAGCACTTTTACTACTTTAGCTCTTTCACATTAAAAAAAAAAAAAGCTTACTTCCATTATAATCATACATTTAGCATCTTCATGATTTTCAGTGCTTTTGTGTTTATCAGTTATGAATGGATGAATAATATTCATCAGTGCTTCAAAATGAAGTACAGATACCCTGAACATACTTTCATGCCATCTATTCGTGGTAGGCATATTGACCTAGTTCTGCTTTGGAGGATCATTTTGTTCTCATATCGAAAATTTTCCATCAGACAAGCTACTTTACATGATTTATTTCTACATTTCCATTGGGAATTACATTTAGGCAGGACAAACAGTGTATAGGTAGAGCTACACACAGACCAATTCCTACCATAAGACCCCCACACAAGGTCCTTTGTACTTATATCAATATCCCACTATTCATTGATCTATTCAACTTATATTCACTGAGAAGACACCACATATTGAATTAACTATTTAAGTAATAGTACAGTATTACCCAGGCCATCGATGGTAGTTCAACAGAAATTAGAAAACAGCTACCATTATAAGCCAGTTTGATAGAAATTTAATTTAAAAAGAGTGTCCATACAGCCACATTTTAGGATTATTCTTATGTAGTGATGGTGGTACATGGTGTTGACCCCCCACAGAATGGCACAGCATGAAGGCACCCACTTTTCACTGCCACAAAACTAGGGCATGGTGGCTTAGCCCTCTGCCCTCTGATATATAGTCTCAACCCAATTAATTAGATACTTATTGAACATTTAACAAATATGTATTAAGCATCTTCCATTAGAAGGCATGGTACTGTTCCCAAGTTGCCGAGCTGTAATGACAGAAGATAACTGTTCCTGGTATGCTACTACAGACAGGCATTGGTGGCCCCAGTTGGGTCTGGGCTAATGCATTCCAATTTCCTGGGTAGGCCTACCTACTTGACCATGCCTGGATTATTTGGTGGTAGGGGTTGCTGAGAAGCATGTGAATAAATGCATTGTATATTATACCCAGGTTTCACCCTGTGTGAAGTAAAGAAATGGAGACATTTTTAATGAAAGAGGTTATTCACTGGCTAGTGATCCAATGAGATTTGGGGAATGTCTGCTATCTGACTGTCCTTTCTGGTGAAAAGTCAAGAATATGCACATGGGAAGATTGTAATCTGAATTAGCATTCCGACTGACTTCAGCACTCCCTTTTCCACTCCCCCAAAACAAAACCACCCATTGTTTTCCTGGTGCAGTGGTGCTCCTTGGCCCTCTCGGGAGGTTAGGATCCACTCGGTGGCTCTGACCTATTTCTCAGCTTCAGGAGGTTAGAGGTTGATTGTGTTTGGTGCCCCAGAGTTTCCATGATTCTCTCCCCTCAACTTAAAACACTGTGTTTTGAAGTTAACACAACTGAACTGTGGGCGCGTGGCCAATGTGGAGGCTGGGGAGAGAGGGATGGGTGTCAGGGGGATGTGGCCAGGAGGAAATAAGAGCAAATTCCTCCAAAACGATGTGACAGGAAATGACAGAGTATCAGCCTCCTACCACCTCACTCAGCCGCTTACGAAGGGAAAAGTCCTTCCTAATCACAGAGCTGTGCCAGAGCGCAGTAGGTGAGGATGATGAAATAATAAAGCATTTCCCGTATGTGTTTTTCATTAGGACTGTTTTGTTTTTCTTCCAAGTGCTGGGGAAACAGAACAGAAGCCCCACTTCAACCGGCACCACAGCGGCCGCCTCCCCTGGGAATAGCAGCTGCGCTAATAGGAGGGGTGCTCTTGGTGGAATGGGTTCTAACACCTTCCTAATGGAAATAATGATTTGTAAAGCCCTCTTTATACCCTTTGCTACATAATTAGTAGCCCAAAGAGCTAAAGATTAAAAATGCTGTTCTTACTCCCAACATTTTTGAAAATTTGGCAAAACATTAAATGTTCCGTTCTGAGAGCCAAACAGGTAGAGGTCTTTGAATAGCCCCAGCCCTGGCTGGTGGTGCTGGCCCTGAATCACTCAACACTTATTACATAGAAATTAACTGGCTTGATGTCAATTAGTGAGAATTTGTTAGCAGACATATCCAGTGGACCTCCCCTAACCCAATTTGGTAGTTATTTTGGAAAATATCTAAATACACTCATCCAAGCTAACTTAGATAGTGTTAGGAGAGGCAAGGTGTGTCAGCCTCCTTTATGTTTTGTGTGTATGTGTGCATGTGCGTGTGTTTAGCCAGGGATGAACATCAATTTTTACCTATCTCTCAGAGAAGATAATTAAGAAGAGCTCGGAAGGAAGCTGGCTAGAAAATTCTCTCTGGCCCTAAGAAATAACCAATCCAAAATGCCTGTTGTTAAATGGGTCATAAAAGCACTGGGAAATCAATATTTGACTTTCTGTTTCAGGAATGGTGGCTGCTACATGCAGTTTTAGATCAATCTGCTATTGTCATTGTACCCAAGACTCAAATAATTTCTGTGTTAACTCTGGACACTTTGAAGGTGGAAATCTCACTTGTTTATCTTTTTATAAGTAATTGCTCCCCCCATCCCAATACTGGATAGCTCATGTAAAATAAAACATGTGAGAAATAAAATAGGACTCATTTTATTAAATATCTAGGAGAAGCGCTTGGGTGACCTGAAAATGTAATTAAACCTCTAAATAAGCAGATTACTGGCTGAAAAGCGAGATTGATAGATGAACCCCTTCAGCTAAAAGGGATTGCTTAATGGACTGAATGACAATCTTGGACTCTGTCCACTTTGGAATCACAGGTCCAGAATCAGGCAGGCTCCACTCCAACACTTCCCCTCCAAAGATAAATGAAGCTGTATGAGGCTGCTGTGAGGAGAGCCCGTAGGTGAGACCTGTGGCTCCGTGTGGACAGGCAGATGTGCAACATTCCTTATAAAAATAGCCAAAGTAGCCCAGAGCAGTGTTTCCAAGGCTCTTCCTGACTTACTATCCAGGAGGCTTAAAGAACTCATTTGTCTCAAAAGGTTAAATTTATTTCTGGCTTTTTGAACGTAAGATACTAATTGCATTAGAAAATGAAGAGCAGAAAATGAAGTTAAAGCCTCGGTAGGACAGACTAAGCTCAAATAATGAAAAATTACCTGTTGTTAGTATAGTTGTACTCCTGCCATTTAAAAAAAGACCAGAGTTTGCCTTCCTTTTTGACAAATATGACACACTTTCCAACTCTGGGCTTTTTAACCTTTTTTTTTTTTTTTGGCTGAAGGAGGTTTTGGTGAAGTTTTTCATACCATAGATTTTGGCCCCAAATCTGTAAAACTGATATATTTCAACTTTAAATATTTGCAGCATTTTGGATTTATCATCTTGGTTTTCTGCTTTGTATCATTGAGAAACTGGAATTAACTGAGCCTTTCCCTGTAGCTGTGTGACAGTTTCAGAAATTGACAATGTCAAACTGTAATGTCTTTTCTTTGATACTGATAGGGGTTCTGTAACCTACATGATTGATGCAATTTATCTTAAGATAGAGGCAGCAGCCCTGACTCCAGAAAAGATTGAACCAGTTGCAGTTATCTTAGTTTGCTGCTATTGGTCATCCAGTCCTCTTTGCTATCATGGATAAAGATCAGTCATTAAGCCAACATCTCACTGGTAAATTCACTCATAGTGATTTTGTCCTCAACACTTACCCCTAAGAAGTTAACCTAATAGATCCCCCTTGGTGAAACTCAGTTTTCCGATCTACTTGTGCAGGACAAGTCATGCTGTCTCTCAACCTATGAAAGGCAGAATTCTGTCCTCTTTTCACTTCTGGACAAGAACAAGGGTATAGTCCTTATCCCCATCTAAGTCCACGAAAAAACATCCTGGAGGTCATGACCACTTGTGGAGTTTAGTTAGCTAAAAAACTGTATTTTACTTCTTGGTGACAATACATGACATGGAAAAAAAAAATAGATCCAAGGCTCACAGGCCACTCTATAGTCATGTACTCAACCTTGAATAGAGCAAATAATTACTTTCATGCTAAAGACAACTTATCCGCCCAGAGTTCATCATCGGTAAGATTAGCATTTCCCAAAGCACCTGACTCCATCTTTTGATTGGAGTAACTTCAAGCTCTGTAAGTACCCATCTTACGGTTTATCTTTAATCTCAATTAAAGATCAATGTTCTTTATATGATTCCATTGTGAACTATGAGAGAATGGCTTGATTCTAGAATCAATTTAAGAATTATCAATTTCCAGATTTGGCACAAGAGTCTGTCTGTGATCTTAACTTCAAGAACTTTGCCAGACCATCTGTTAGAATGGAGCCCTTCAAGAGGAGAGACAGTCCGAATGTTGCAGGGATTATTCGCAATATTATTCAGCTATTACCAGACGTGTATATTTATGGAAAATAGGACAGGGACTAATGAGATTTGGGAAAAGAGTGATCCCTTTTTTTTTTTTTAACTTCCTAAGCTTTATTTCCTAAAGTTTATCAAATAATGAGCTGTTAATATTGTGAGCACATGAACAACTTGATGTTTTGGCACCTACTATCATATACTATGTTCTTTAAGGAAATACTATGTGAAAGGGTGCACATTGACTCAGAGTTTAGTCCAGATCTTCAATTTCCCATATGACATAAGGCTTACGTGTTGACTAGGTTGACTTTTCAACAACCTGAGAGGTGGTTAAGCATCGTGGTTCAGCACATAGTCCCTGGGGCCAGATTGCCTGGGTCTGAATCTCAGCTATGCTACCAACAAGCTGGTGTATCCTGAGAAAGTTATGTAGCCCTTCTGTGCCTCAGTTTTCCCATCTATAAAAGAGCATTAATTCTAATGCTGTTTCAAGGAGTTGTTGTAAGGATTAAAAGAGTTCATGCAGGTCATGAGCTTTGCTTGCTATTTGGCACATAGGAGGTTAGCTTAGGCAGACATTAGCTGTTATTATAACTATCTTGGCATCACTCCCCACAGCAAAGGCCTGCTGTGGAGAGAGTTCAGGAGAGATCTTCTCCAACAATGACAGCCATGGTGGCTGACTGTGCATAGCACACAGTGAGACTTCTGAATGTTTCTCTTTACTAGAAATCTCTTCCCACAGTCCCCTCCTCATAGTAACTACTCATTTCAGCTTCCAAAAAGTTCTCAGTTCTTCCCTCTCTGGCCAAGATCTTCTCTCCTTCTTCCTACCTCTCAGACCTTTTAGTTTTTTCCAAGCAGCTTTGTGTCCACGTGTGTGTAGGTCAAATAAGTCTCTCAGTTTCTCCAAGTCTGTGTCTCTTCCTATTATCCCTCCCTATCCATTATTCCTCATACAAAACAATCCTCTTTAGAAGGCAAAAGAGGGAGAAAGGCTGTGAATAATTATATTTGTAATATTCTTATCTCTGTCACCATAAATATTTTCTAAAATACATGAATATGATCCTATGACTCTTTCTAATCTGAAAGCAATACCTTGAGTCTAACCACTGGCATATATTGCAGTGGCAAATTTATTTTTTAAAAATATACTATTCACTGTCAAGCACACTGGCAACATGGTAGAATAATTACCTTATTATTATTTGTTGTTTTTAAATTACTATAGCAATCTACATTAAGAAACATCTTGAAGTCTATATTTCTCTTTTTACTGTACCATCAGAATGGATTGAAATTAATTCCAAATCATTTCTTAAAAAGAGCATTCAGTATTTCCTTGTTATTCACTACTTGGCTGACAAAGACAAATTCTATTTGGAAACATTATGTGACATTACCTGATACTGTTTTCCCATAAAGAAAAAAAAGTGTACCTATTTTTCTGTTTAATGAGCTAAGATAACTGAAGGCTATGGCACTCGATACATCTTGTAGCTTTTATGATACTGTCCAATTTTGCAAGATTCATAATTTACAACTCAGATAGAGAAAGCAGAGGTGGGCATGAATGGAAATTAGAAACCTGTTGGGTAGTACCGTTGAGTGTGGTGGCTTGATGTTAATTAGGATGAGAGGTTGCATGCTTTACTCCAAGTGTGCACAAATTGGCTGCAAAGACATATTTGCTCCACCTCCATTACCGCTGAAGAGGAAATGTCTACAAAACCCCCAAAGGTTGCCAAAGTTGGCATTTGCTGCCCTCTCCCCAGTGCTTTGTTTTCAAATGCATCCTTCTCTAGGTGGCAGCCCAGATTCCTATCTCCCATTTTTTCCTGGCCCAATCTGTTCTCATAATGGCTGTGATGCTGGCTGCCCATCAAAAATTTGTGCTCCTCCTTCCACAGGGCTCTGGAAAGTGGATGCCCAGGAGATTGTATTTCCCAGTCCCACGTGCATCTTGGTAGAGCCATGGACTAGTTTTTAACCACTGGTCTATGGGCAGTAAGGTGTATCCAGCTTTAGCCAAGGTGTTTAAGAAGACTTCTTCACACCCTCTCTTTCCCCTTCTGTACTGTTAACAGAGAAACCCTTAAGGATGCCAGGGGGCCACAGTGTGGAAGGAGTCTAGATCTCTGTTTCCACATGGAGGAAAGCTGGCCACTCACCATGACACCTACCTTGTACTGTTACATGATTAAAAAGTAAAATATTTTGTGATAAACCACTGAAATTGTATGGTTTGTCAGAGCAGTAAGCTTTATCCCAGCCCAGATAATATATTATGGTCCCTATTTCATTCTCAGTGGGTGATATAGTTGGATATTTTTCCCCCAGAATCTCATGTTAAAATGTAATCCTCAGTGTTGGAGGTGGGGTATGGTGGGAGGTGATTGGATCATGGGGACGGATTTCTCATGAATGGCTTAGTGCCATCCTCTTGGGGCTGTCTTCATGACAGTGAGTGAGTTCCCATGAGATCTGGTTGTTTCAGTATGGTACCTCCCCGCTGCACTCTCTCCTGCTCCTGCTTTCACCATGTGACATGCCTGCTTTCGCTTCACCTTTTGCTGTGAGTAAAAGCTTCCTGAGGCCTCCCAGAAGCTGAGCAGATGTGGGTGTCATGCTCTTACAGAACTATAAGCAAATTAAACATTTTTTCTTTTTAAATTACCCAGCCTCGGGTATGTTTTTTATAGCAATACAAGAATGACCTAACACAGTTGGCTAAACACGAATGCCCAGAATTAAGTCAGAGAATGATGATACCCTCCTACCAGAAGATTTGTGTTTTGCTCGGGGGGAACCGCCTACCCTTGTCCTCTGTCAGATGATAATGTTCGTGGTTGTGCATGCCAACCACATGGTGACTGCTCCTGCCAACCATCAACATGATGAGGAGAAAATAAGGCTGGTTAGAATCAGAGTTCCTGGATCTGAGTTCTCATAACTTAATAGTTAGTGGGTACTGAGCAGGTTATTTAACTCCCTGAGCCATGGTTTTCTCACCAGGAAAGTGGGTAGGGGTGTTGTCATATTCAAGACTTTGGAACCTGACAGCCCCCAGTTTGCGATCTATAAAATCTTTATGAATTCCTTACTCTTTGTAAGATTTGGTTTTTGCATCTGCAAAATGCAGATAAGAACACCTTTCTTGTGGGCTTTCTGGCTTACTCACTCATTTAATAATTTATTTATTAATTCAACAAGTATTTACTGAGAACTTTCTCTGTGCCAGACAAAATTACAAATACAGGAATACAATTGTGAACAAGACAAAGTTTTTGTCCTTATAAAGCTTATAGTGGCCATGGTAGATAATAAACAACAAATAAACCTGTATTCAACTAGTATGGTGAAGTGAAATGAGCTTATGACCGTAAGTCTCTTACACAGTGCCTGGTACATGGTGAACACTAAGAAGTGGGAGCTATTATTAATATTAACTATAAAGATGAAAATGCTGAGTAATTACATTCAAAAGCATCCAGTAGGGCTGTTGTGAGGATTAGATGTAATTCGTGTTTATAAGCTATTTATTTTATCTGCTTACTTGGTGATTAGTTGAAGCAAATATAAAAAATATGTTAAGTTTCCCCTCACTATTTCAGTGAGGTTGGGATATTTTTGGTTGGCATAAGTCACTTGTTTTTTGAGAGCAGAGGAACCACAGTCAAAATGTAGCCCCTACCCCATGCCAATGTAAGTTGCTTTGAGGTGTTGTGTCTGCCCTCGAACAGAAATAATTTTACTTTGGCGAAATTGAATGCGGGAGAATAGGACCCTTCGAATGGCCCCTGGATACTGTCGTTGGCACAAAATGCTCAGACCCTAAATAGAAACTCCGACTTTACTGACACCAGTGTCCATCTGCTGGACAGCGCCTCTCAAAATCCTGATGTGGAATAACTGTGCACTGCCTCTGAGTAAAAAATAGTTAGCTTCAATGCGTGTACGGGAAGGGGAGTATGTGAGAGCAGGCAGGTAAAAGCATTTGCAAGGTACTATCCGTTTTTGAGATTCTTGCCATGTGATTTTCCTACAAACAAGTGAGCGGAGCACACTGTTAGCTAGTAGTTTGGGTTGCATAAGTAGGATGAGCATCAAAGTTATCCAACATGGGACACTTTTGGGTGTGAAAGGGAACAGCATTAATAATTATGTCAGGACAGCAGGAGTAAGTCAGGGCTGCCCTGGGCAGCAAAAGAGACACATGTTCACCCTGAGCACATGTCCTCAGGAAAAAAGGTCTTACTGATTTTTAATAATCACGAGGAAACAGAAAATATACAAAAATAGCCTATGATTTTAATCTCCACAGAAGTTTTATTAACATCTTAAATGCCCTTACAATACATAGTACTTTGCATACTATGTACTTAGTATGTAATGCATTGTATAACATGTGCTTCTTTCAACTATGGAGCTGTGGTATACAATGTTTTTGCAATCTGTTCTCTAATTTTAGCAATATGCTGTAAACATTATGTCCAGTCTTTAAACATAACATACAGTATTTTAAAATATAAGAAAAGAGGGAGAGAAAAAAATCATTTTCTTTAAATGAGTTTGCTTTTACACAGGGATATAACATGGTGAGTCGGAAAAATACAATAAAGCCTTTTGATGCTTCATATTTTCTGAAAACCTAGTGGGGAAGAAAGGGAAAGTCCTAAGAGGGGAGTTAATGGTCATAGTTTATCATTTCTCACCAGTCTAGAGCAGGGATTAGCCCATAATTTGGCAGTGAAGGGGTATGGTCTAAGTATTCCCAATAGGGTCCTCTGGAAACTGAAGTTGGAAGAGGTGCAGAACTTTTATCAGTAGGCCTCAAAGAGGGGAATAGAAACAGCGGGGAGATGGTAGTGCCCTGTTGCCTTGGGCCATTCCAGAGCAGTGACTATAAGGCCCTCTCTCTTCTGGAGCACAGTGCACAGTCCTCTTACCAAGAAGGGCCAGGTTGGTTCTCCTGGAAGCGGACTGAGAGACACTGATTTTCCTTAGGAAGTGGATTGAGGTGTGCTCTTACCTCTGAGATTCGGCTTCAGGTCTTGGTTAGGACCTGGAAAGCTTTATTTTCAACCAGCATGCCAGGGATTCTGATGTAGGCAGTCCATGGACAATGCTTTGAAAAATAACTGAATTAGATGGTGCGTAACTTCTTTATTTTCCTTTGAAATAAATCTGAATTAAGCTAAAATAATATAGTGTAGCAAAAGTGTTTTTACATTATATATGAACGTATGTCTGTAGTTGACATGTATGATTAGAAGCTTAGAGAAAATTTCGTTTGTCAAAAAGTAAAATTCCTTTATAAAGAGAGAATTTATGGTGATTTTTCTCATTCTTACTCATTTCTTTCAAGGTGGGATTTAATTTCCCATGACAATCATTTCTTCAAATGACACACACTCACAAGTACATAATTTTCCTTTGAAAAATTCAATATACTGTTCACCTCTAGGGCCTTTTCTTTGCAGTGGAATTATTTGTATAATTTCACACTTTAGCTGTATTCTTTGAATTCTTATTGATAATTGTACATGATTTGTTATGAGAACAAACACACATCAATAGGAACACTGAGTGCACAAATTGTAAACACAACTAAAATTAAGCAATTGTCTGTTTCTTCTAGCTTGTCCAGCAAACACAAACACAATTTACATACTTCTTTGACCTTGAAAATGAAACTAGGTTTTAATCAATTATTCAATCATTTCAAGACAGAATTGAATATGGCCTTCATTCAATTTATTAATTTTGAAATTATAGTATTCCAATTGAATAAAAATATTTTAAAAGGCCACTGTATCTTGTTCTCTAATTTTCAAAGTACCATATATAATTGCTGCGGTAGGAGCTTATTTATGCCTCCTTGTTAATTCACAAACTTGCTCATTTTCTTCTGGCTTGCAACAAAGGATTTAATGAACAAATTCAGGAGTACTATGGTATCCCAAGATGAAAAGTTTACAAAATTCACCACCAGACATTTACTAGTAGGCAATATATATTATCATTAGTAATTAAAACTACATTACCCTTGTCAAAATGAATGGAAAAATGAGTCTTATGGTGTGCTGCTCTTGTATTTTATCATGTTTGTTTAGCATTTGTCTATTGGTGTGTTTCATGGGGCTTCCCATTGCAGATGCTGCATAGTGCAGTAGCAATATTAGAGCACAACATGAAAGAATATGATGAATCTATCCCTTGTTTATGCACCAGGGAACCACTGTGCAAAAATCTTGTAATCCGAGGTGAGTCTCCCCTTTGATGTTAGTGACTAAGCAAAGTTCTGCTGTCTTTATCACTTTAGAAAAGTGTTCTAATTCCTACTCCTTACTTTCCCCTTCAATTTCTGATACACATATATCTCCATGGTTCATGAAAAATTTTCCCTGAAATAAATGGTGATGAAATGGAGACAAAGAATATGGTAACCAGTCTTTCCTTTCTATAACATGCTGCCTGTCTATTCAACCAGCACTTACTGAATACCTGCCATGTGCCGAACGCTGGGTAGGCAATAAGGAGAGAAGATTAAAATCAATGAGAGAGTTTCTGCTCTCCAGGAGTTCACATTCTGGTTGGAGAGACAAATGCATAGATACATTAATTGAAATAGAATGTGGCACATGCAGTAATGTACACATGTGACCCCTGCATAGGGCACACATGTGACACACATGCATGGCAGGGCTAAAGGAGCATATGGGGAACATCTGACCAGAGGATGACCACCCATGAGGCTCCATGACATAACAGTCATTGAGTTGAGGCTTGAAGCACAAGCAGACAAGCAGAGGGAACTTAAAAGAGCATCCCTTGTGGGGGTGGGGCGAGGTAGGCTGCGTAGCTAAGTGTAAAGGGAACAGGGAAGAGAGAGGCTGTATTGAAGAATGGAAAAAGCTCCATATTGTAGACTAAATTGCATCCCCCTGCCCTGCCAATTCACATGTTGAAGCCCTAATCCCCAGGGTGACTATATTTGGAGACTGGGCCATTAAGGAGGTAATTAAGATTAAATGAGGTCATAAGAGTGGGGTCCTCATCCAATAGGACTAGTGTTGTCATAAGAAGAGGAAGGGACCCCAGAGATCTCTGGTGAGAAAAGAGGTCATGTGAGTACATAGCAAGATGGCAGCCACCTACAAGTCAAAGGGAGAGATCTCAGCATGAAGCCTATCTTGCTGGCTCCTTGCTCTTGGGCTTCTCAGCCTCCAGAACTGTGAGAAATACATTTCTGTCAATTAAGTCACCCATTCTGGGGGTATTTTGTCATGGCAGCTCTAGCAGACTCCTACACACTATGAGTCAGTGTTAAAAGGGCTTTGCCTGAATTGCTAAGGAATCTGGACTAGAAGTGACAGATGGCTAATTTGCAGAGCAGTGTCATGGTTAGATTTGGGCTTTTTGAAGACGGCTGTGTCTGCAGTGGGGATGGCAGGTGGGAGGGAAGGTAGACTGAGGCCATAAAACATGCAAGGAATAGAAACATAAGGGCAGATCAAAGACCTCAGTCTGGGGAGCCAGGAGAGGGCTATATTTTAGTCCAGCTCTTCTACTACCAGCTGTTTGACCTTGAGACAATCACTTTACTCCTCTGGGCCCCTGCTTCCTCTTCTGTAAAATGAGGAGCGCTGACTCATGGGTAGTCACTATGGCCTCACATAATGGACATTCTTCTCTGAATACTCTCCCCTCCCCTTCCCCACACTGTGTTTGAACCTCATGACCCTGTCCCACAGGCTACAGCTGACTGGATCAAAGTGGTCACCTTACTTAGTCTGGCTCTTTCTCTCAAAGCTTTGGTCAGAGTCAGTCATGATGTCTGGGTACTGGGAACTGCTGTGGTCTGAATGTATGTGTCCCCCGCAAATTCACAGTTGAAATCTAAATCCCCAATGTAATAGTATTAAGAGGTGGGGGCTTTGGGAGGTGATTAGGCCATGAGGTCTCCACCCTCATGAATGTGACTAGTGCCCCTTATAAAAGAGGCTTGAGGGAGCCTGTTGTCCCTTCCACCATGTGAGGTCACAGCAAGAAGGTGTCATCTATGAGGAATAAGCCCTCACTGGACATCAGATCTGCTGGCATCTTGATCTTAGTCTTCCCAGCCTCCAAAACTGCAAGAGATAAATTTCTGCTACTTATAAATTATCCAGTCTAAGGTATTTTGGTACAACAGCTGAGCCAGAATAAGATAGGAACCAAGTCACATTAACAAGAGGAAGTTTTTGGAATCTTATTCATGTGTCCTCAGAGTGGCCCCTTTTCACCATATTCCTGAGAACTCCTTGTTCAGATTTTCCTTGAGTTCTCTTTGATTTCTCACCTCCATATATTTAGATTATTAATTTTTTCCCTTAAGCTAGCTTGAGTCAGTTTTTGTAATTTATAACTAGAAATGTATTATCCAAATGACTTCCTGATTTAACATTTGATGAATCTGACATAAGGGCATGACATGCATTTGTAGCTGGTCTAGGGCCAGCCACATCCCATTCAGAATGGCAGAGTGGTTGCTGGGGTATAAGATCCTCAGTCCTCCTATAAGATTTCTCTACTCATCTGTCGATGTGTCTGAAATTTCTACTATAATAGTCACACCTGTGGATAGGGACTTTCTGCAATGCCACTGTCAATTAGTCTTGGATTATAAGACTCATTACTTATTTATCATTAGAAAACAGGGTCCCAAGGAGGGAAGGTTTTGAGGATGGATAAAGTTAGAAAATACATGGATCTAAAAAGTCAGCAGGCCAGAACTGAGATTTCAGGGTGCTAAGATCTGTTGGTGGTAGTCATGGGTCCAGATGACTCTGGAGGTAGAGGAAGGATGCACCAAATGACAGAATGGAAAGAAAATTGATCAGTGAGACCATCCAGTGCAGAACTGATCATTTCATTGTGGTTCAATCTTGGACCAGAGTAGGGCCTCTAGGAAGTTCTGTGAGAGTCCAGCTTGATTGTTCACATTCTCCATGAAGAACTGTTCTCCTTTCCAAAGTGTACGAGTAGAGAGCCCCTCTAGGAAGTTGAACTGAGCAGGTTCTGGGCAGTGCACTGAGATGAGCACATGCTTAGGTTGGAAGCTGCCATCCCAATGCTTGCTCTCCCACTTGCTGACCAAGGGCTTCAGCCAAGGTGCTCAGTCCCCTTGTGCTTCCCTTCCATTTCTTGCGAGGCAACTGTGAGTAGAAATTAAGTAAGGTGCCATATGGAAAGATGTTTAATAAATGTTTACAATGAAAGAAAAAACACACATCTATAGCTACCAAAGTTAAATGATATTTTTTCACAGGCAAAAACCTTCATCAAGATGCCATTGAAAGAGAAAACTAGGAAATAGTTTGGATAGCACAGATTTGTTAGATTTTATGTTTTGCTCCAAACTATAACTTCAGTAATTTGTCTGGGAATAGACATGATTTCTCCGAGCACCTTTTGTCCTGCTATGATATTATTTTGACATCTCTGCCAACTGGCATTTTGTCAGTTATTTAAACAAGATTGCTCTGGCTGGAAACTTGGAACCTGTGCTAGAATTCTCCACCTCTTGTGTACTCTGAGATAGATGCTCTACCTCTCTGTGCCGTAGTTTCTTTATGTCTGAAAACAAACTCATGCCTGCTTCCCTATCTTACGGATTCTCCATGGAAAACAATGAACAGAAGTGATAACTAAGCACTCTTCCTCCAATCAAGTGCAGTAGTTCACTTTTGTATACATTAACTGCATGGTATTTTGAATCAACTGGGGAAATAGGCACTCACCTCCTCAGCCCAAGATGATTAAAAATTTATGCCAACAGAATGAAAAAGCATGCCGATTCTGTTCATTTCACCCATTAACTTCTTTCCACAATGAAGAGAATGGACTGCTTAACAAATACATGTGAGCTCATTTAAATGGTATAGACACTTATTTTCATGTAAAGATAGTGGTATGTATGATGGATGACCTTAAAAATCATATCCAGTGCCATGACTTAGATCTACAATTTTGTGTACTTTTTAGGTGACTAAGGAAGAATTCACTGTTAAAAACAGGAATCATTGATGGTAGGCTGGTACTGCTACTGCAAAATGCTGCTCAGCCCCGCAGTGCTCTTAGTTGGGTTGAGAAAGTCATCTCCATCCAGAGCCTCAAAAGCCACCCTGACATTGTTTTGGTTGAAAACATGAATGACAACAGCCATCTGGGCTCCTCAGGGTGCTAAGGTGGCCTGTGATGCCTCCACTAGTCCTTTGCAATGCCTCCAGCACACCCAGCAGCTGTTTCCCAGTGTCCATGTACACAAAGGTGGCTATCAACCCTGGGGAGGGAGTGCTTCCTGTGTCCTCCTTGGAAAAGAGGGTGGCCCTGAATAACTTGTACCATGTCAGGATACATAGGCAGATTTCTGATTCAGTAATTCTGTGTCTCTGTTGAGCTGATGAAAGTCTTTAAGTCTAGCAGAAAAAGCTCAGGCTCCCTTCTCAAATGGACTGAAGTGCAAATCCTAACTTAGTCACTAACTCCACTAATTCACTCTGTGATCATCAGCTAATTGTACAATTTTCTGAGCCTTGGTTTCTTCACCAGTAAAATAGATAGCTGGAAACAGGGTTGTATTAAATAAAACAACCAGTCCAAATTAAAGGACTTAATAAGTATTTGGTTTCTCCTTGATTATTAAAACCATTGGATTTATTCAGAGCTAGGTACAGTTGTTAAGTTAGTTCTTTTCATGAAACAAACGACATTAACCACAATCAAATATTCTTTATTGACTGGATAGAGATGAGCTCATGTAGAAAATGAAAGCATATTTTGTGGATGAGCCTTGCCAAGTACACTTTGATGTTTTTGTTGTTTAAGAGCAAAGCCAGATGGAGATGATGAAGTGGCTAAGCTGGGTGCAAAAATATGAGACCAAGGTATTTTTTCACTAGTTTTTACCCATGGAATTATTTGGCACCTTCCCCGAGTTATAAAAAAGAGCTTCTGCTCCAAGTCTGTAGGTCACACATCCCCTATCCAGACCCCAAAAGTCCTTTAGCAAAGTCTGACTTTGAGTTAAAAGCAGAAATGGGTTGTGAGCATCTGCTCTGGAGGTGTCAGATAACACGCTTGCTTATCAAACCTTGATCAGAGAGGATGCCAGAAACATATGGAAAGGCCTTGCCCCCTGACCTTCCCACTAGAATGTTTAGAAACCAGGGGGCTCAGGGTGCTTTAGGAGAGGCCTGAAAAAGAGGCTAGTGTGCTTCAATTCTGTTCTACACACATTTATCAAGCTGGTCCCAAATGGTAGACATACTGCCAGGAGCCTGGGTGGCATTAGGACCATCACAGAGACGAGAAGGCACTTAGTCTCTGGAACCACGATCTCCAGAGCACCAGTATCTTGGTAAATTCATATTCAAACATTTGATTTGCACATGATAACCTCTGTGTCTGTTGCAAACCGGTCCAGCAACAATACAGCCATTATAATTTTTTGTTGTTTTCTATGTATGAGCTCACAGAATTCCAGGCATTGTATAGAATATAGTCACAGTAGTTTTACATTCCGTATTGCATCAGATCTGAGATCTTAGTTGCCTAATTTAAAAAACAGTCGAATTTGTATGATAAGTTATGCCAAAGAGAATGATACACAGTAGAAACTCGTAATTTCCAAATGTTGGAACTGATTTGAGGATTAAATGGAATGATTGACGAAAAGTATCTAGTTCAGTGCCTGGCCCATTGTAGGTCCCTTGATTCACATTGAGCATCCAAGGTTTGTACCAAATCAGCAAATGGTCCCTCCAAACAGGCCAGCAAGATCATGAGCATAATTAGGCAGTAATCAGTACAATTATGGAATTATCCAATAATTGTAGGAATTTGAACATCCATGTGGTCTCTCCTTATAGCAAACCTAAATCTGTCAGCCTTACTTCTAAGCCCAGTTTCTTTACCCTGTCTAAGCATGTTCAGGATGAATCAACTTTTGATTTTACTCTTCATGAGTGCCTAAAATCAGAATTACATCTATATACTGTTTTTCAATAAACTGCTTGTAGTAGCCAGGGAGAAATGTTTTTCCTCTAACTTTCCAGTCCAACTTCAAACAGAAAGTATCCTTATAAAAAAACTGGCCAGATGCAGGTATATATCTCTGAGGGTTGTCCTGGTTTCTTTTTAAATTAGGCAGTGAATATACTTCTTGACATACCCACACAAGATTTGTGGCAAAACACCTTTCTTTCATGTAACTGATTTTCCTTTAATCCCAACCTTAATGTATATCATTCTTGATGCATAATCTCAAATGGGCTTTGAACTAGCAAATGCTAACTTTGAATAATGAAGAAATAAATGACAGTTTACTTTATAGCTGGGCTCAGGATACATGGGGTTGAGGGGCAATGGCAGTATAACTGTTCACCTTTCACCTTGGCACAAGCAGGTAAAGTACAAAAAGGAAGTGATTAGTAAGAGGTGACAATAAGTTAAAACCCAGAGGCCGAGTGTTCCCGATGCATTTGCATTCCTCGATTTGTAAGGCAGTGTTTAAAATAAAAAACCATCACCAAGACAGAAAAACTGCTATAGTTATATCACAGCACACTGAGTTGCAAACCTTTTAATGAAAGACATAATTCTTGGGTTGTCTACATCATACTATATTCTCATGCAAAACACTTTAATGCCTGGTGTAAATTACTTTAGACTTACTTAGTGTGAATTGCATTTTTAATCTTGGGTGTTCAGTTCTATTTTCCATTTGGAGTCCAGGAGAGCAATACCCAAATAAAGCCAGATGAACTCCATACCTCCAGCCTCTCCTTTTCTGCTTTTGCTCTCCCACCACTACCCTTCTTTTCCTCCCCACCTCTAGGACAACTACAGTTCCCAGTTCATCTTTAGTTGGAGGGTATAATCTGGTGCTTGGTCAGAAAAATGAACAAAGGCAGCTTTTCCCTGGACAGGATACTGGACAAAGGATCGCCAGCAGTGCTCCAGCCCACAGTGGACCAGCTCCATCTGCAGAAAGATGAGGCTTGCTGAGCAGAGCTCTACCCTCTTCACAGAGGATATAGTATAATGATCACAAAAAACTGCTTGTACCCCGTCTGCCTTCTTAGAAGGACATAGCTGAAGGAAAATTAAAATAGTCACATAAAATGGCCTAGGCCTGGGACCAGAGTACGCATACAGTATGCACATCCTGCCGGCCTGACTGACTGTTACCATGGTCATCTTTCTAAAACACCAATTAGACCAAACCTTTTTCAGCACATTGACCATCTTCCATGTTTCCCTCTAAGGTGACTTAATCATTCATATTAGCCCCTGAAACACTGTCTATATGCCTTTTGTTTGTTGGTTTGTTTTTTGAGACAGTCTCACTCTGTCACCCCGGCTGGAGTGCAGCGGCATGATCTCAGCTCACTACAATCTCTGCCTCGTGGGCTCACGTGATCCTTCTGCCTCAGCCTCCCAAGTAGCTGGGATTACAGGTATGTGCCCCCACACCCTGCTAATTTTTTGTGTTTTATTTTAGCCGAGACAGGGTTTTGCCCATGTTGGCCAGGCTGGTCTCTAACTCCTGACCTCAGCTGATCTGCCTGCCTCAGCTTCCCACAGTGCTGGGATTATAGGCATGAGCCACTACACCTGGCCCCATATGCCTTTTTTTTTTTTTTTTTTTAGATGGAGTTTCGCTCTTGTTGCCCAGGCTGGAGTACGATGGCATGATCTCAGCTCACTGCAACCTCTGCCTCCTGGGTTCAAGTGATTCTCCTGCCTCAGCCTCCTGAGTAGCTGGGATTACAGGCACCCACCACCACGCCCAGCTAGTTTTGTATTTTGGGTAGAGACGGGGTTTCACCATGTTGGCCAGGCTGGTCTCGAACTCCTGACTTCAGGTGATCCACCTGCCTCAGCCTCCCATAGTGCTGGGATTACAGGCATGAGTCATTGTGCCCGGCTCCCCTTATGCCTTTTTAATAGCAAGTGTCATCATGGACCATAGGTGGTACACAGTGTCTTCCTTTACAATCTGTAAGCACGTCTGGGACCCAGATTTATTCATCTAAGAATCCCAGGACATAGCACTGTGCTGGCATGCTCAAAGTTTGCTAAATGAATGAATGATATATCCGATGGAGAAAGATGCCAGATTTATACATTGCCATTTAAATCATATATATTTTCATTTCACAATCTCCAAATTGTGTAATGAAAGTAGGAAACACCCTGTAATGGTGACAGAATTCCATATTCTGTGTTCTGAAAAATACATAATGATAGTAAAATATTGAATGTGATTATCCACTTTTAATTCAAGAGATTGGCAACATGGCTGCATATGCATTTTTTTTGGTGGTGGGAGCAAGGGTGAATGAAGAATTTAATATATTTTGTGCAGGATTCCCCTTTTTTTCTGATGGAAGAAAAGTAGCTTTTACTTATTTATCTATAACCTTTGTATGGCTCTATTTTTTCAGCTGGTTCTTCCTATCCAGCTTCAGGGTCTAAATAGGGTTTGGTCCAAGGCTAGCTAAAGCCCTGGATGGGATGAGTCTGGCACCTATTCCTGTGACTATTGATTCTGGGACTGTGCCAGGTCTCTGGGGATTGGAAAGATTCCCTATCTGAGGCTACTTGGCTATGAAAACTTGTCCTGGAGCTCTTGCCAACTAAAACACAGTAGGAGAAAATGTTGTGTGGCAACTGAGTATAAACACAACAGTTGGAATGCTTCAGAAAGAAGTTTGGATTTCCTGGTTAAGTGTATTCAATGTTAAAACAACAATAACAGTGTTAAAAACACATTTGGGGATTGTTAGAATGCCTTACCCACTGGTTCTGATTATTATGCTTAGAGGCTTATTAGATGTACTGGTGTCTCTGAGAAATATTTTCTTAGGGACTATGTTCAAGGTTATGTCTACACAGACAAGTTAAAGTGAAGAAATGCCAACAGCTATGGAATAATGAAAGGGGAGTAAAGATATATGGGTTCTACTTTTTGTCTGTAACCGGATGAGCTCTGAAAGTCTGGGTAAATCATGTTTCTGACTCTCAGTTTTCTCATCTGTAAAGTGGGTAGGTCACTCACAGAAGTCTCTGAAGTGCCTCATAGTACTGAAGCTTGATGAGCTTTGCCTTCCTCTGAAATTGACCAAATGTCCTCATTCCAGTATGTTTGTGCTTGAGTAGAGATGAAAGGCTCTTAGTTTTTAAATCATGGCTTTTGATGTTAGCACAGGGACAGAAAACCTCATTAATTTTTCACCCAGGGACTACCTAGTGGGACAAGGCCTTTTTATGAGTTGAATTGTGTGTCTCCACTACTGACCTTCCCCACAAGAAAATATATGGTACACTGAAGTCCTAACCCCAGTTCTTAGAACTGTAACCTTCGTTGGAAATAGGGTCTTTGAAGATTTAAGCAAGTTAAGATAAAGTTAACCATTTCACATTTCTACATGTCTCATCTCACTTAATCCTCACAAGACCTCTACAAAGCACATGTCATTGCTCCCAATTACAGGTAAAGAATTGAAAGTGCAGAGAAGTTACATAATTTTCTAAAAGCCTGTGGTTAGTAAGGAATAGAGCCAAGGCTCACATCCAGGTATATCTGCCTCCAACGCCTGGGCTCTTAGCCACTACTCCATCAGCCTTCTATAGAGAGGTTATCTGGCCATGTGTAATTCCAAAGGCACTCGGATCTGAGAGTGTATCATGTGTGCCATCACTAGTCAAATCTCCAACCAAATAAAATTTTTTGACCAGGTCAAGATGATTCATGTAAAGATGACATCATATAATAATGAACACAAATAGATTATTTTCCACATTGTCAAAGACTTTTGTCCAAACAACATGATTTAATATTTACCAAATGCCCACTGCAGGTTGAGCAGAGGAGGCACCATCATCATGCACTGGCATTTCTCAGGGTTTCAGTATTAGAAACAAAATAGTAACGACTGTTCTCTAGTGTCAGGTAATGATCTTGAGAGATAGGTATTATTCTCACTCTATCCCTACTCATATACCTATCGGATAAGAGGGAGCATTTCACAGATACAATTCAGATTATGGTTAACATAAATCCAATTGTTCTTAAATAAGATTTGTTTTTGTCATCTGATCAGCTCTGTAGCATTCTTAACTCTTTGTCTATGTTTACCTAGCCAATCCCGTTTGGTAAACACCACCCAAGCATGCTCTCAAACACACTGTCTTTTAGAAATCAATGTAAATGTAATTCTACTAACATCAACTAAGATAATAAGATCTGAAAGGTCTTAATGCTACCAGACATGCTATGAATAATAGCTATAAATGCAACTCAATGATTGATTCAACCGATGACAATGAAGGTCCTGGGGAAAATGAGCTATTTGATTTTCTCATATACCCTGGTACATTCTAAAGTCCCTTTCATTTTGGGATTGGCTCTCGGGCTCATTGTGGTATCACTACACACATTATTGGTGTGGAGCCTGCAAAAGGAAGAGAAACTGCAAAAGTAGAGGAACTTGATTTCATTGCTGTGACCCACTCCTCTGTCATAGAAAGACCCTAAATCATCAACATGTATGTTTTATCTATTCCCTTTAAACACATCTGCTTACTTCCTAGGACTGCCATAACAAAGTACTACAAACTAGGTGGCTAAAAGCAACAGAAATTTATTGTCTCACAGTTCTGGAGGCCAGAAGTCCAAAGTCAAGATGTTGACAGGGTTGGCTTGTAGATCGCTGCAATCCTCTGCCTTCACAGGAGTTTATCCCTGTGTCTCTGTGTCTTCACATGGCTGTCTTATAAAGACACCAGTTATATCCATCCTACACCAGCACAACCTCATCTGAACTAACTGCATCTGCAGTGACCCTCTTTTCAAATAAAGTCACATTCTGAAATGCTGAGGGTTAGGATTTCAACATCTCTTTTGACGGAGGATGGACGTAATTCAACCTAAAACACTCAAGTAAATAAACATAAGAATTCATATCTCTGTAGCAGTTAGGTCAAAAGTCAGACAAAATATTTACCAAAACTATAATAGAGAATATGGAAGTTTCAGTTATAAGTAGTATTTGCTTATAACTATCTTTTTTTTTCTTTTTACATTTTAAGATTATAAAATAGTTGATACTAAAAAGGAAAGAAAATGTCAGATAAGGAAAGTACTATGCAGTGGATTAAAATATGGTGATGTGACAGAAAGTAACTGATTGGCTTCTTTGGATTAGAATATCAAGAAGGGGTTCTTTGGGGTGGTGATATTTAAGCTGAGATCTAAGTGAAAAGAGCAAATCAGCCATTTGAAGGTAGAGAGAAAGCTTTCCAGACTAAGGGATGAGAATGTACAAAAGTTCTAGGCAACGTAAGCCTGGCAAATAAAAGGTTGGTGACTAGAATTTCATAGGTGAGGACGAACTAGAATCACAGTTTAGAATGGGCTTTAACTCTACAGAAAAGGGTTTATATTCTGTTCTAGGAGCAATGAGATACTATTTGTATTAGTTCATTATGCACTGCTATAAAATAATTCTTGAGACTGGGTAATTTGTAAAGAAAAGAAGTTTATTTGGCTCATAGTCCTACAGACTGTACAAGAAGCATGGTGCTTTCTTGTTTCTGGTGAGGCTTCAGGGGGCTTTCAATCATGGCAGAAGGTGAAAGGGGAGCAGGCACATGGCAATAGAGGGAGCAAGAGAGAATGGAGGATGTGCCAGACTCTTTAAACAACTGTGAATGAATACAATGAGAACTCACTCATTACCCCAAGGAGGGCATCAAACCATTCATTAGGGATCCACCCCCATGACCAAACACCTCCTGCCAGGCTCCACCTTCAACATTGGGGACCACATTCCAACATGAGATTTGGCGAGAACAAATATCCAAACTATATCACTATTGGAGGGTTTTCATCAGGAGAATAACATGACCTAACATATGTTTCAAGATAACTGCAGTTACCATGTGGAGAATGGAGACAGGGACAGATGAGATGCAGGAAAACACGAGGACTCGATTGGTAAAAGTGGAGATGGGCAAAAGCATGGATTTGAGATGTGCTCTAGAGGTGGGCTCTACAGAGTGTACTGATGCACTGGATGTGAGGAATAAGGAAGATGATGCCAGTATTTTTGGTTTGAGCAAATAAATGGACTATAGTGTATTTTAATGAGATGGAAAAAATTGTGGAGGAACAAATTTGGAGGGGATGTGTGAATCACAGGCTTTCCTTTGCTAAGGTTGAGAAATGTATATCAGAGAATCATGTGAATATATTAATAGGTGGTTTGTCATATAAGTCCTTGTAGTTTATAAAAACTAGACTCATTCCTCATGTAATATAGTCAACTGTACATTAGTCAGGATACATTCCCTGGCTGGTAAATTTTGTCAGCCATTTTCTTGTGACCTCTTTCACTTTTCTTCCTGCCTGTTAAATAATCACTTATCATATGTTTTTGTGTGTGTGTGTGCTGGTTATGTGGATGAGCACAGTGCTGGCAGCTAACACTGCAGACATAGGTGGTTCTCTATGAATGTTTGCAGAATAGTTGAATGAATGAATATACTTCTCAAGTTCCCTTGGGGCTTAAGTCTTGAAGTAATCACTAATCTAGCACAGAAAATCATAAATATACTTTAATAACTAAAATACAAAGTAAAAAAGTGGTGAGTTGAACAGGAAAGGTCCTAATTAAGGATTGGGGGAATTCAGAAGAAGCTAGGGGATTCCAGAAAGACTTCATTAGAAATGTGGCATACTCACATGATATTAATAGAATACTATTTAGTAATGAGAATGGAGAAGCTAAAACTATATGCAACAACATGGATAAATTCCAAAAACATAATTTTGAGCAGAATAAGTCATACAAAAGACTAAACACTGTATGGTTTCAATCATGTGAAGTTCAAGAAAGGCAAAACTAAACTATGGTGTTGGAAGTGAGGAGAACAGTTGCTCTGTAGGGGAGTTATGACTGATAGTGAGCACAAGGGGAGTTCTGAGGTTCTGCTTCTATTCCATTCCTTTGGTTTTGTTTGTATAAATGTGTTTACTTCATAAAAATTCACCTACTTGTACACTTGTGATTTGTGTACTTTTCCTCCCTTCTCCCTTTCTTTTTCTTTTTTTTTCACTCAATCCTCTCTTCACAGAATGTGTACCTTTTAAATGTGTATTACGTCAAGAACTGTTAAGGGACTAAGAGTTTACTCTATTTGCAGTCCTGCCATAGTTTTATGAATGCTGGCAGAAGACATGATATTCCTAGGTCAGAGACAAAATAGTTTATGACTTATAGCATGGCAAATAGTGTGAGCTTTATGTTAGCTCTGGTTCCCTTTGGTCTTCCTCCCAGAATTGCACAGAAGAGGCTACAATGGATGTTGTACGTGCAATGGGTTTGTGTCATGGCTGAGGAACCTCAAGTTTAGAGAACCCAAATCCTTCATAATGAGATACAAGCAACACGCTCTATCTTTGCCCTGGAGGGAGACAGTATCTTTGTTATAGCAAATAATAAACAAACCTGTCCTTTGCTTGAGAGGGAGATGCCATCTATCTTCCAACGCTGTTCTGTATACAAACATCCTTGGAAAGATAGTCTGGAACAAAAGTTGTCAGTGCCTCACTGCTCACAGGACATGCAGAAATGTGAGAGACTTCTGGAGAATTATCACATAACAAAATATATTTCAATAAAATGTTTACACTTAAAAATCTCTGATGCTTTAGCTAGGCTTTATTTGGGCATAATCAAATTGAGGAAAAATAACTTTTACGTGAGCAACGGTGAACAGTTGAGTAGAGCAGGTGGTTTTCCCGACCCAAAAGGTCTTCTGACATGGGAAGTTGAGGGAAATGAAACTCAAATTGCCAATTTTACTATCTTTTTTACTGCTCAGACAAAGGTTTGCAGAAGGGAAGAAAATCACATTAAAGAATGAAACAAATTTAAGGAATCATCTGTGAATCTCATTTATCTTTTGCCCTACTCCTCAAACTTGGCAAGAATTTGTATTATTTAAGAGTTGAGATTTGGAAAATATTTCCATCATACTATGTGCACAGTTGAGTGGATTTTATTTTGAAAATGAACCATGAAATTGAGAAAATAATAAACTCAAATGCCTTTAAAAGTTTTTTATTTTCATAATTGAAATTTTTATACCAAAATTATATTGGCCCTAATTAACTCTACTTTGAAAGACAAATCCCTAAATTCCTCTTGTCTTATTCACAATAAATCTAGATGACCCAATAGCATTTAAGCAGAAATGCCATATACTTAATGCTTAACGGTTTCTTAATATTTTCTCTCTGAAACATCCACTTTTATGCTACCTAGGTAAGAGTATGGAAGTGAATATTAAAATCTCATAACCGTATTTTGGTGCTGATGCTGCATTTTCACGTTTTATGATCTATCTTGAGCTGTTTGATTGAACAGCAGTCTGCTGTTTAATCAAGAGCCATGTGTTATTCTATATAAGTGTACTGTATTATAAAAGTGAATGTAAAATTAATTTCAGGATATATATGTTTAATTATACAGTTTCATGTTACATGTCTGAATCAAATTGTGCATTGCCTTTTAATATCTTTAAGAAGTTTGGAATTAATTTAAGCAATGAAGCTTGAGATCTTTTAAAGGAGGCTTTTCTCAGATCATAAGTCAGTTCTTGAAGTTGAGTCCTATGCGGTTTTTGCAATTTAGCTCCTCAGGTGTGGACGTCAAGGGATATTACATTTATTGAATGTTTGTTATGCACCAAGCAATGGGATAAATGGTTTATATATATCATCTCATTTTAAAGCCTAACAAAATTCCATGAGGTGAGTGTAATTATTCCCATTTTATAGATGAATAAACAAATCAAGAGTGAATTACTTTAGGTCACACTGTTAAGTGGTGGAACCAGGATTTGTATCCAGAAGCATATGACTTCATACTAAAATTATTATTTTTTAAATAGGACTTGCATAAGGGGTAAGAAAAAAATGATTGAAAAGATGAATGTGTACTATTATGTTAGCAGTGGTGGGATTAAAGGTAACTTTATTTTTTTGAGATGGAGTTTTGTTCTTGTTGCCCAGGCTGGAGTGCCGTGGTCCCATCTCAGCTCACTGAAACCTCTGCCTCCCGGGTTCAAGCATTCTCCTGCCTTAGCCTCCCAAACAGCTGGGATTACAGGCATGCACCACCATGCCCAGCTAATTTTGTATTTTTAGTAGAGATGGGTTTTCACTACGTTGGTCAGGCTGGTCTCGAACTCCTGACCTCAGGTGATCCATACATCTTGGCCTCCAAAGTGCTGAGATTACAGGCATGAGCCACTGTGCTCAGCCTAAAGGTAACTTCTAATTCATCATTTTGCTATTCTGTATTTTCTGATAATGTGTAAGTATATGTACTTATTTAAATGTAGTATAGGACTTAAAATAATATTGAGGAGTCATTAAGGAAGATAACTATTAATGGCAAGAGCTCCCCTGAGCTTTATCTTGACAAGAGAAGTTTGAGGCTGGTGGTCTTCTGAAAGTCAGAGCTATGAGGCCATTGCCAGAGACCTGATGATCATGAGCTGATAGTATGCCTCCCACAGAGACCCCAAAGGTCAAGTTTGGAGCAAAAGATAAACAATTCAGGGCTGTATTCCAAGCTGAAAAGGTTCTAGTGGGTGGACCTCAGATGGCTTGATTCTTATTAGGTCACGGAAGCAAAAACAACCCCTGCTTCCCTACCACCACCACTTTAAAAAAATTGCTGTAGGCCGGGCGCAGTGGCTCATGCTTGTAATCCCAGCACTTTGGGAGGCCGAGGCGGGTGGATTACGAGGTCAGGAGATTGAGACCATCCTGGCTAACACGGTGAAACCGTATCTCTACTAAAAATACAAAAAATTAGCCAGGCGTGGTGGCGGGCACCTGTAGTCCCAGTTACTCGGGAGGCTGAGGCTGGAGAATGGCATGAACCCGGGAGGCATTGCAGTGAGCCGAGATTCCCGTTGCCACTGCACTCCAGCCCTGGGCAAAAAGAGTGGGCGAGACTTATCTCAAAAAAAAAAAAAAAAAAAAAAAAAAAAAAAAAAAAAAAATTCGCTCTAATAGCTCATAGAGATCACCTGGAGTCATTCCACTTACCTGTCTATAGTTGTCTATGGTCTTACAGTTTATTTAATAATTAGCCCTTTACTTTGTGTGTATCCTTATTATAGTTTGGATGGAGTCAATCCATCATTTCCTCTCTTAAATGTATCATTAATTCTCCTTAATATTTCTGAAGCTGAGCTTAATTGTTCATTTGAAGATATGGAATAGAAGGAAAGAAGGGTGTAGTCAATGCTGTGGTGTGCCACCCAGGTGCCCCTTTTTGAGCCAAAGCGTCATTCCCAGCTGCTCGGGATATTGTCTGCAGGCAGCTCACAGCTGAAACCCTCCTCAGGAATTGCCTTTCCCAAGGTTACATGCCCTCCGCAAGGGCAGCCCGTATCACATGCTTGGACTATAATTGAGTACAAATAAAGGGCCAACCCCTTTGCCTCAATTTAGGGCATCTTTGGAAAGACATCCCAGCTCCAGATCTCTCTGTGAGATCATGTGAGACTTCTGCTGCAACCGCATCACAGTTCAACTTCCTCCTCTGCCCAGGCCTGCTTTCCTCACATCCTTACAGGTACTGCTTTATACAGCAATCACTTAAGAGCTGTCTGCATGTAAATATCTATCTCAGTCTCTTTCCTTGGGAATCTGACCTAAGACTCACTATAATTCCTGTGGCCTCCATTCCACCACTGGTGAGCTACAGAAAGAAGAGCGTTCAGAGGTGAATGTCATGGTAACTCTTCCAGACAGATCCCTGGACAGATCACTCTTTTGTTCAGAGGGACTGAGCAAGGAGTTTGTCACCTAGGCTCACATGCCAGATTTGCTTAGAAAGAGGCTTTAAGCCTACTCTCTAAGCCCTAGTGTCAAGAGCTGTAGTGCTTGTTAGCCTCATGCTGCCTGTAGTCTCTGTGGGTTCTGAGTCAAGTGAGCACTGATCTCAACCCAGGCTCAAAGACTCTGTGTCTGACCTCCTGGACTTTGGGGGCCATGGGTTGTGTTGACAGGTCAGTGTTAAGAGTTTTCTGGGAAAGCAGAAAACTGCAGTAGTGGTGACAAAACAGAGGTCTCTATTTTAAAATGGAGCAAAGATGCCACTTCACAGTGACCATCTGTGATCCAATGCCTGTCTTTTGGGTTGGGCTTCACCATTAGTCACATTCAAGGAATCACAGAATCGAGGTAGATTCTGACTGCTCTGGGTTTGGGTGACTGGGTAACTTGGCATCCTATCTTAGATTTGCAAACACTTCCATGAAGCCCACAAAAACCAACAAAGAAGGATAAGATGGTATCAGAGGATACCACAAAGAAGCATGTCAGTTCTTTGTAACAACTCTCTTTATGAAAAATATACTGGATCAGATTGTGGTGGGACAACCTGATAAATAAAGACTTCGCGTTTTGTTTTTTTTGTTGTTTTTTTTTTTTTGAGATGGAGTCTTGCTCTGTTGCCCAGGCTGGAGTGCACTGGCGCGGCCTCAGCTCACTGCAACCTCTACCTCCTGGGTTCTAGTGATTCTCCTACCTCAGTGTCTCAAGTAGCTGAGATTACAGGTGCACAGCATCACGCCTAGCTAATTTATTTTTTCTGGTAGAGGTGGGGTTTCACCATATTGGCCAGGCTGGTCTTAAACTCCTGACCCCAGGTGTCAGCCCCCCTCAGCCTCCCAAAGTGCTGGGATTATAGGCATGAGCCACTGTACCTGGCCCCAAGACTTAGAGATTTAGTAACCCACGTGGAATAACTTTTTTAAAAAAACATCAATCAGACTATTTTCCCCAGTACTACAATGGTTGTTACACATTTTGTAAACACCCCTACCCAGAAGTTCCTGAGAAAGAATCTGATAACCATCATCTACACTAATTCAAACGATTGATTGACTTAAGTGGAAAAAGTCTCTAGGAGGAAAATCTTTAGATATCATCGTGAGTGGTGAGTTTCTCTCCTGCTAAATTTGCTTATCTACTTGTCAGATATAATTTCCTCCTGTAAGCATTTTAAAAATGTAAAACAATTTCATTTAACCAGTGAATTGATTTAGTTTCATTGAGGGTAAACTTTGTGGAGTTTGGTTAGGATGCAGTGCTCTTCAAAATTAGACTATTGAATTTTTTAAAATGCTCTAAATAGCCAGTAATCTTCTCTTAGCATTATTTTGCCAGAATCGAAACAAAACTCTTGTCAACTAGGAAGCTCAAAGCTAAACTTAATGTTTAATTACAATAACAATTTTTGGCTTAGATTTTCTAATAAAATTTCTCTTCCTTTTCAACCCCACCTTCATCTTATCTCCCAAACACACAACTATAGAAATTTTAAAAATATTTTAATGAACCTACACTGGGCAAAAAACCCAGAAAGTCAAGAAACATTCTGGAAATCACATTTATTTCTGTATTGTTGGTCCAATATTTTAAGGCTGATGTGGGGGAAGTAATATATAAGTGGGCAACAACAAGAAGAAAGGTGTTCAAGTTCAACATCTCTCCAAAGATCAAGGATTTGCTGCTAAGTGGCTGAATGTGGATTATATATCCCCCATAGAAAGGAAAACAGTCTCTTCAATGTGGAACCTATTTTCCGAAACTGAATAGATCTACGCCACAAGCAGTTCCATCAGACAAATTGTGCCCTAAATCTTCTTTGAACTGCTGGGCTTAAATCAAATTGAGATATAAAAGGTTTCATTTTACATAACCTATATTTAAGGCTTCTATTGAGTCTTCAAAATGATTTGCTGCAATGCATGTGTTTTTGGTGTGAGTCCAACTTCTTAACCTGTCTGTAGTTTCAGTGATAAAAGTTCACATTAACTGAAATATGCCAACATTGAAAGCTCTCAAGCTAGTTATCAATAGTCTCCATGTCTCTAGTATGTTACGATAAAATGAGCTGAACTATTATAAAAACTGACATTAATTGATATGATTCTGTATACCAATACTTCAATCAATTTAAAAATATTATTTCATAATCTGTGTATGTTGGAGTTTGAGATAATAGAATGTATATGTCAGATAGCACGGGCTCTAATGTGGTAAAACTATAACCCCAGAGTCCCAGTGACATAATACAAATTTATTTATTATTTATGCTAGCCCCAATGTGAGTTGGTTATTCCTCCAGGGTAACTGCCCTCCATGCTGTGACACAGAGATCCAGGCTGTTTGTACCTTCTAGCTCCACCATGTCAATATATCCCCTTCTTTGTATCATGGCTCCTTCGGAGAAAAGGGGGTCAGAATAACACACTGACTCTTGAATTCTTCAACCCAGAAGTGGCTCTTGCTCATGACTCATTGGCCAATCCTAATCACTTGGGAGCAAATGAATTTCCAGTGAACAGCAAATGCCTCTGTCTCAGGGAATGTTCAGCATTCTGAAGGAGTGTGCAAACTTGTGGCATCTTATTCCTTGAAAATGTACGTTCTATCAATGTCACTGTGTTTACACAAAATATTGCTTAGTAGTGTCATATCTGAATGTACATAACATCTGTGCTTATAATTATACATCTAAAAGTAGGACATAGGTTTGTTTATAAAATAACTATGTTGTTCATAAGTGATTTTTGTTACATGGATATTAAGATTATTTTTTGCTAAAGGTATTGTTTTATTGTTTGGGTGATAAAGGTCAAAGACATACCCCATGTAGGCAGGAAGTAAGGTTTCCCTTGAATAAGAGACTACTTGTGGTGCCAGGCTCCAGAATTTTAGCACGCCTCTGAGGAAGAAGCAAACCTCTGCCAACCAAAGGAAAATCAGGAATGAGAAGCATTGCTCAGTGAGGCAATAGAATGAGGATGCTTTTCTCAGAGTGCGTGAAACTTCTATTGTGTCTTGGGAAGAAGGGTAAAAATAAGCAGACTAAGGACAGGGGAGCAAGGATCCTAGGGGATACCAACACTTTCGAATAAGAACACAAGTGTATAGACAGGCATAGAACCTGGGACTTTCTCCCTGCCACCGCGGCTGGCCCCTGTCTTAGTTCTCAAAGAAGATTCTGAAGATCTCGGAGCTCTTGGGGGTACCAAGAGCTTGGTTTACTTGGGCCAACATTTATTTATTTTGAGACAGGGCTCACTCTGTCACCCAGGCTGGAGTGCACTGGTGCAATCAGAGCTCACTGCAGCCTCGACCTCCTGGGCTCAAGTAATTGCCCTCTGCCTTAGCCACCAAGTATTTGGGACTACAGGTACATGCCACCATACCTGGCTAATTTTTTTTCAGCAGAGATCAGTTCTCTCTCTGTTGCCCAGGCTGCTTTCAAACTCCTGAGCTCTAGCAATCCTCCTTCCTTGGCCTCCTAAAGTACTGGGATTATAGGCATGAGCCACCATGCTTGTTTAGGCCAGCTTTTAAAAAGGAGCAGAAACTCTCATTAGGTTAGATGGAGATTGGAATAAAAGAAGTGAGAAGACCCCAGTGGAAGGCTACATACATTCTGGGAGAGAAAGGCAGGACTCAAGTCACAGAATATGGCTGTAATATTTGATACATCTGGGGGTGGGGAATGGGAGTAAATGGAAGATGAATGTGGGGACATGGATAGCAGCCAGACCATAGATTTGCTTCTAAAATTAATGTAGAGTCATTGTGGGATCCATATTATAACACATGAATAGATTTTTATTTTAGAAACAATAGCAGCCATGTAGCCTAGAGATGATGATTTTATGAACTATGACAGTGCTGAAGAAAGAGAGAAAATATTTGGCAATAGACTCTACAGGACTTGGTGAACTATTGGTAGTCAGGGTGGGAAAGTTGTAAGTGAATTGAATTGGGCTGACTTCCAGTTTCCAGACTTGGGAAACTGGGCAATGATGGGGCCAAACTCACTGAGAAACAGCGCAGGCTGGTGTGGAGAAGGTAATGGAACAGTTCTGTGCGTGGTGATTTTGAGCAATTTGTGACACGGAACAGATACTCATTATTCTTTAAATATGTGAATTCCTTTCTCTTTCAAAAAGAAAAGAAATGACTATTTCCCAATGTATAAGACCCATAAAGAAAGAGTGCTAAGGTCTTTTGAATGGTGTCATGTATCTATCAGAAATTAAGATCGTAAAGCCTCAGTTTTCATTCAAAGTTGACCTCTACCAAAAATTAAAGGCATGCATTGTTACTCAGGTCCTGATGCTGTGTTATACACATTGGGTTAGACCTCCTTGTCCTGACCTTTGAATCATAGTTGTTTCCTAGATCCTCTGGACTTGGTGTCTATACCAGCATCTGTAAGGTGGATTAGCACCCACAACACCCAATGCACAGGCCTTCTACCTAGCCTGAATCAGCCTCTCCTGTGTCTCTACCAAGACCCTGTACTCCGATAGTCATTTGACTGGTTTCCAACAGTGATCCAGATACTGCCGCTGGACGTTCATAGGCAATTGCTTCATGTGGTTGGAAGTGATTCTTTCTGAAGTCATGCTCATTAACTACATTAGTACTCTCAAAATATATTATTGTTCTCCTCCCCTAACTTCAGTGAGACACCTAATTCAGTGCTTAGTGCATGAAGAGGACTCAATGTTTTTTGAATAAAAGAATAGATAAATATATTAAATGGAGGCCATCAAAACACCCTCTTATTGCTCTATCAATGTACCTTATGCTCACACATGTGATTTCTTAATTGTCCCCATGCCAGTGATGCATATGCCTTATCGAGTGAGGAACACAAATGTAGTGGTGAACACAATTTTCACTAACAACAGACTGGAAATAGCCAACGCCACTAAATGTCTATAGCCTAAGAGCTCCACATCCATGTGTCAAAGGAGAAGCAGATGGGTCAATCTCCTTTGTGACACAGCTTCCCAAAAGTACTAAAATAATGATTCATTTTACAGACATGCAAAACACAGCAGGAAATGGAATAACACAATTTTAATTAGAAACATTCAGATTTACTCTTAATTTAATTCAGCTGCCCAACAGCCATGGTTAGATTTGCATCATGATGTATTTTCGATACTATCTATTTTCATAAATGTAAACTTTCCTGAATATGGTTCTGATGGATCCTGACATTTTAAAATATGTCCTATTGTCCTTTTCTGTGCAGTAGACCAAGCATAGAGTGTTCACTCCTATGTCATTGTCACCGTACTATCAGACCAGATGGCTACTTCATCACAGAATCAAGAATTAGGAATAATTTATGCTGTTCCTTGCTCTAGAATATGAAAATAGAAAGCATTTGCTGCACACATACTCATGAGGAGCAGCTTGAACCAACCCTAACAGCCTCATCGGAGGACATTTGGTGCTGTGGCTGCACCGTCTACAGGAATTGGATTTCATTCTATGGAGCCCTAAGCTCTCAGGTCATGGAGAAAATTACTGAAGCAAGTGAGTTGATGCTTCACCTAGTAATCACATTAAGCCCAGAGAGCCTCTTTGTTGAGGAAAACAAGTTGCAATAAAACAGTTCTAAAATGGGAAAGATTATATCTGAACCTTTCATTGTTTCATATTCAAGGATTTCTCCCCTTCATAGGAAAAAAATTACAAATGTTGGCTTAATATTCAGAGCAGTTGTTTTTGTGTCTGTGAACATTAAATGTTAGAAACGGAAGAGCTATTTATCTTCAGCTGGCTGAAGAGAACAGTGGAAATTTCTCTTTATTGGTCTATAAATAAGCAAAGTCTGAACACACCCTTTATTGGGAGAGGAGCCACGGCAACTCATTCCACATATCAACTGGCTCGGCAGGATTTCTGTATTTGATATGGTCATAAGCATGCAGTAATGACATAGACAAAAGGTTGTCCTCTCACACTATCAAACGTATGTAGCCCTAGGACCAACTAGTATTCCCCAGAAACCAGTATTTCCTTAGAAAGAAAAATGCATATAAAATCATAAACATTTCTAACAGGTGTTATTGTTGAGAAAAAGCTAGAGGAATCAATGATTTATCATTTAACAAGATCAAATGAATGGCGATTAGTTTCTTTGTAAAATCATTTATTAACAAAGAAATGTGACACACTTGGGCTTTGTTTACATAGTGCCAGAAAAAGCTAGTTAATTCAGTAAAAAACAAGCAAACAAACACCTCCCCCAAAATATCAGTCAAGATGCCTATTTGAATTCTACAAACCAAAGATCAGCTGCATTAATTTTTTATTTATCAGTTATCTGTGGTTGTGAACATGTAGGAAAGCCATTGAAAATGTCTCAACTAAATGGGCAATATAATCTGTTCTTCCTATGTGAATCTGTTTAATTTGTTCATGTATATTAACTTTTTCAGATTAGCTAGCCCACGAAAACAGACAGCTGCACTAGAGGAATTTAGTTATGTAGGCAACATTAAAAGGCTATCAGTGTGAAAAGTGAGAACTGACAGAAAGCCTAACACATTGGAAAGAATAACAGACAGCTAGCAAGAATCATGTTCCCTTTCCAAGAAAGGAACTCTGCCTGTTCCCTGTACGTGATTTGAGGCTTATACTCATATTAATGATAATACCTCTTCCATCAATATCTTGGATTATTACCAGTGTCTGGGAGAAATTTTATTGGCTGCTGCAGTTCATTGAAAATTAATTGATATGACACACTTACTCTACATGAACTTGGAAAAAAGTCTATGGAGTGAGTGATTTAATTCATTTTATGTTAATTATAAATTATGCCAGGAAACACTATTATGGATGGCCTTGTTTCCAGCTCACATTGCATGTGTGAGCAGTTTGTACTTCCGACATGCTGAATACCCTGACTTTGACTGACTAACACCTTAGGAAAGGCATTCATTTGGCATTCTCACTAATATTTGCAATGTGGCATGTCCTTAAACAAATTAGGCCAGGAGGAGGCAGCAAAATGGCCCACTTATCTTTATTTGTAATTTAACCAACATTATGGGAGACAATATCCAAATTGGGCAATTTAAAACTTTTACTTGCTTTCTGTGTATATGTAAATAATCTCCTGAGTGTTTCAGAAAACTGAAAAGGAAGAGGGATTGGGGTAGGGTGGGGAGTGGCTGCCAAATCAAGCGGAAAATGCAAGATGACTTTAGAAAGAGAATATAGAGTTGCTGGTTGCACATTAGGGCGGTATGCTGAAGAACTCTTTATTTTCATTTCCTGTTTGATAGTGCTGATGAGTAGATTCCTCTCTCTTCTCCTCTCGGTGAGCGCACACTAGTACTTTTATTAAAAGGAGTCCATCAGAATGGGGTAGTTGTTATGCAGGAGCAGTAGCTCACATAATGGGGGATGGCATTTCTTTCCACTCGTGCTGGTCCGCTGGTTCTAATAGCAACCTGGAGCTCAATTTCCTCCTCAAGAACATTGCATTTCATGTGGAATGTCAATTATTAAAATGCAGTGTCCCGTGTCTTACTTCTCAGTAGATGAATTCATTTGCAAAACTTGTTAATTTATGCAAATGATCCTTAACCTGTAACTGCCTGGAACCTATTTCAGCATTTCTAGCATTTGGCGGCTCGGAGCCTAGATGCGGGAAGGAAATCCATTAATGCAGAATTTGTCAGTTCTGTCATCATTATATTGGTTATTGAGTTGTTTAAAAAAAAAAAAAAAAACACCAACAACAGATAAAAATGTGTTATTAAGTGGAAGCCAACCGACAGCTAGAGCTGAAAAATCTAGAGATTAAATTAAAGATAAACTAGGATGAGAGGATCTGATACCTGCATCTCCTGACACCCCTGAGTAATGTTAGATGCTAATGACCTCTTTTCTGGAAGAAACTAACTGGTTAATAACCCAAAGAGGGTCTATCAGCTACTGACTAAGACAGATCCAGATAGTGAGCAGATAAGAAATTTCTTAATGGGAATAACAGCCAAATTGGCCTGGGTTTCAGTAAATGCTAAGCACAAAAGGAAATATATACAGTTTTTGTTTTTATTTTTTAGTCACGGTTACATGAAAGATGAGGTAGCAAAAAAATGGATGCTGTCAGGAAGGGGGTTGCTGTGTGTGCATGCATGCACGCATGTGTACTTATGCTTGTGTGTGAGAGCATGAGGTGGTACAAGAGGGCCCGCTGGTACTTCTGTGTCTGAATGTGTGTTCCCACAAGTACCTCGTACATCATGTATCTTGCAGCTTTCCTTTGAATCGATTGAGTTTTGTACGTCAATGGGGCTGTATTTTAATCAACAGTTTGGAAAAGACATACAATTTTTAACCCCTGTAGCCCTCATGTACTGTGACACAGTCTCTTTTCATGAACCATGTTGAGAAAGGGCTTTCTGCAAACCTCAGAGCTGCAGGTCAGGAGGATTCAGATTTCTGGCCTGTCTTCTGCATCCATCGGACCTAGATCTATTGTTTTTATTCCGTGTTCTTCATTCTAGCAAGTTTACAAAGGGCAGTGAGCGGGCTGATTTAGATTTAAATTAGCCAGGAAGGCTTGACAAGGGAAGCACTGTGTGTGTGTGTGTGTGTGTGTGTGTGTGTGTGTGTGTGATGCACAGGTGAGCTCTAGTCTGGACACTTAGCCTGGGCCATCAACGCAGACTCTATCAAGCAGCCCCTTTGGTCTACTGCACCGCACTGGCCAGTGGTCACTGTTTTGGGGGATTTCTTTTGTTCAGCTGAGCATGGCCTCTGACTTACCTGAATCCATGCTGCACATACACTGTTACAAGCTGCCCTCATAATCCGATCTTCTGGCTGCTGTATTTTTGTGTTTTTTTTTTTCTTTCAAGTGTACCAATAGTTGCAAAGCAGGTAGGGGCATTTGTTGTGGATATTGGGATGAATTCTTTCAACTCCTCAATGGATTCCAATTAAAGAGGAAAAAAAGAATCTGCCCTTAGTAAAATGGACAATTGACACTTCAAGGAATCTGTCCAAGGTCCAGAAGATCATAAGAGAGTACATATTTAATGGCTCACTTTGCTCCTATTTCTTTCAGAACTGTGTCTCTTTAAATCTACTGAGGAAGATATTCCTTCTGGCCCACAGGATGCCAAAATGACTTGGTGATTTATTTATGCAGCACTTGGCAGCCTATAGTCCAGATTGTGGCTGAAGCTGAATTTTATGAGCCTTCCCCTAGTGAGAATATTTTAAAATTATATTAAAAATATATTTTTTGAAAACCTCAGTCATGTTTGGCCCAGCCTCGGGCCCTGAGAACGATGGTGATAGGACTAAGGAATTAATATTACTAAGGACCTGGCTGGTGAAATTTTTATTGTGAGAGCTTAGAAGAGTGTTAAGCTTTCATTTGGGGAAGGAAAAAAATTGTACTCAAAAGTAAATGTTTTAGTGATATCAAATGTGACCTTTCCTATTTGTAGCAATTCATCTGGTCCCTCAACAGCTATTTATTGGGCTTCTCACTATGTTCCAGGAAGTATTCGAAACCCAGGGGATTGTGGTGAAAAAGACAAACACTGCCCCGTCTCGCCTGGAACAGACATTTCAGAGGAGGGAGATGGACGATAAATAGGTAAGTAAATACTGTAGTTGAACAGAATGGTTTCAAATCACAATAACAATAAGTCCCATGTAATAAACACACAGACTGTGTCACAGGACTTTGAGCTGAGAACCCCCTGAGGTGCAGTGACTTTCCATGTTTGCCTGAAAGGATAGTTTCTTTAATGTTAAATCAGAAAAGCAGGCTGGGCACAGTGGTTCATGCCTGCAATCTCAGCACTTTGGGAGGCTGAGGCGGGAGGATTGCTTGAAGCCAGGAGTTGGAGACCAGCCTGGGTAACAAAGGCAGACACTGTCTTTACAAAAAATTTTAACAATAGCCAGGAGCGGTGGTGTGTGCCTGTAGTCCCTGAGGTGGGGTGGGGAGTCACAGGGGGGCAGAGGCATGGGAAGGAGGATGGCTTGTGGCCAGGAGTTCAAGCCTGCAATAAACTAGGATCCTACTACTGTACTCCAGCCTGAGCGACAGAGCGAGACCCTGTGTAAATGAAAAAGAAAAGAAGAGGGTCTAGCAAAACAATTACCTGGACAATTTTACTTCTTTAAAACCCAGGCCAAAAAGAAAATGTGTTGTGAAGCTCAAATGAAAGGGTTTAGACCAAGAGACGAGTTGATACCAAGGTGGTCAGGCAATGTAGTTCCTTCCAGAAGCAGCTTGTAGTTTGGCATCGTGGGTTTAAACTTTACAGGATCAGTGATTCATTGTTGTAAGGAGGCCCAAGTTTACGAAGTCTGAAATAAGGCCACAGGGGCAGGGTCTTCATTGATGGGCAATAAAAAATGACACAGCAAGGATAAGAACTTAAAATCCTGGGCAGTCTTCATTGAGAATTCTTCATAGTAATACCTCATATTTGCACACCACTTTATGTTTTTAAGTACAGTTCACATTTTTATGGCCTTTGATTTCCACATCAATCCTGTAAGTTATTGCAATCCGCATGTTAGATGAAAGAACTATGTCTCGGAAGAGATATACAGCTTTACAATGGTAAAACTGGTCTCTTTACCATAGCCAGCTATTCACTCAAAAATGCAGATGTGATACCTCACAATTTTAAAGGAATAATTCTTTGTGATTGCATTGCACTCAGCTTCTGTAGCCAGTTGAAAGTGAAAACCTCTGGTAGTCCATAATTTTGTTCCAAGTTTTACCCCATTTTTATGTGGATTTTTTAAACTGAAGTTGTTATTTCAAAATACAAAAACAACTACTTAAATAAGTAAATGGGCATGGCAGATGCTTCAAGTGGTCCTATCTCCCAAAAAAGCTGCTTAAAACTATGGCTTGCTGTGGAGTCAAGTTGACAAGGACTCAAATTCAAAGACATAGTCTGGCTTTTATTGCTGACAGTGAGATAGATTTTCCTTAATACTGAAACTGAAGGTGAAAAGGAGGCCTGCAATTGTGACTAAGTCAAGGCCAGAGGATATCAAGGGCCTTGTCATTACTGTTAAAAACCACAGACAAGAACAATCACCATAATCTAGACCTTTGCAGAAGAATTGCTGGCCGAGGAACAAAAAATTAATAATTCAAATTAAACTCACTTAACTCATTTTACTATCCCTTTTGGTAAACAAAGACCTTTTCTTAAAACATAAAATGTTAAGGAATTTATCCTTTTTAATGGAAAAGATGTAATGATTACCATGTAACATTGATTGACTGTCAAAAGCATTTAATTTATTGGGTACTAGTAATACAGAAAGATGGTACATAGAAAGTGAAATTAGACACTTTCCATAAGTGTCTAGTCATAATTCAACAGATAGACACAACTTAACACTCTTTTGCTAACATGAATCTATCATCAGTAAACTTCCTAGTAATTAGTTTTTTAAAAAATTTCATATTGTATAATTTATTCACAATGTATCAATGCCCAAGTCTTTTGAGTAAGATTGCTTTCTGAGAGAGTTATGTGTATGTTATTGTGTGTTTTATTGAAGTTACTTAAGCATAAATTTGAGCTACAATTACAGTCATTTTGTAGTACAAAAGCGTTGGGGCAGAAGGTTCCATCTAGTACGTGTCCCTTTCTGTCCCATACACAGCCACATGCTATGCTGAACCAACTTGTAGGGTAAACTTGGGTGTGGTCAAACCTCATACTCTTCAGAATGTGGAAGAATCCTCCCTGCTCTACTTCAGTCAAGGCTCAAGGTGCCCCTTCAGGGTGATGAGAGAGTCTGGACCCCATGTACGCCATGGCTGACACTCGGAAGCAGTTTTGGACAGGCACGTTCATCTAATTTCAGATGAGGGCTCCTTAATTCACAGAATGTCTGGATCTCCTGGGGCTTTATAAGAGCTAATCTCATCCAGTGCCAAAGCCCTTTGGGTTTTTTCCTACTGTTTGGGACTATACGTCATTAGTCTCATCCTCTTCTATGTGTTGTTTCTTTGGTTATTCTAGAAGATCCCAAGTAAAAGCTCCAGGCGGCAGTCAGGAGTTCTAAGCAGGTGATAATCATAGTATTGATGGAAAGGGCTGGCTTTGGGATTAGTTAGATCTGGATTTGAATCTCAGCCTTACCACTTCCTGTGTGAACTTGGGCAATTATTACACTCTTCTTTGAGGGTCAATTTCCTTACTTGTAAATAGGAATAATTATGTCAACTTTATAGGACAGTGTGAGGATTAAATGAGGAAACATAAAAACCAGCGCACAGCATCTCCTAAGTGCTCAAAACTGCAAGCTCTCTTACCTCTTGACTCTTGAGGACCTTGCCTTCTAAATATATCTCCGTCTCATACATCACTTCAAGTCACAGGTATGCAAGTGGTTTTAATGACTCAGTTTCATCTGCTGCATATTTTGTCTAAAATGTCTAAGTACTTCACCGGTACAGTAAAGCCTTCCTCTAATGCCATCCTTGGATTTCTTGCTCTAGAGCCATTGTATAAATGGAAAAGTATAGAACAGTATTAACTCCCCTCCAATAGGGTCTAAGTTAAACTCACCCACCTTATCCTGTGGCATATGGTGTAATGGGGGATGGGCCTCCATATATTACCCTCTAAGGTGAGATTCAATTCCATTTTGCAGTTAAGACTCGATTAGGATCTTTGGCATGCTAAAGCCACAGTTCAAAAAGTAAAAATCTTGGGCTGACAGTTGCAGAGGTTTGTTGTTAATACCATGGAAAATAATCAAGTTTATTTAACTAATTCATTATTTTCCCATCAAGGGCAGCCGTGTCACTTTCAGAGAAAGGGATTTGGTCCCTTTTAATTAATGTGATTTCGTAGAGGCAGGATTCTGAATAGACTCTGCGATTCCTATAGCACAGCCTATTTTACTAACAGCTATCTAGACAGGATCAGTGTTGTTACTTCAAGAGTTATACAATGGAATAGGGGGGAGTTATAGGTAATCCCTTCTTCTGAACTAGCTTGAAATAAAAATTAAATGGGCCTTGAGCATTTGTGAATTGCAGTGTTTCATTGGGGCCATGGAACACTAAGTGAGGCTCAGAAACAGGGTGTTAATTCAGGCCTAATCATTTAATTCCACTCTGTTATGTGCTGTATTTATTGCCCTCCTGGATCTGTTTTCTATGGCCTGATAAAGAGACAGTGATTCTCCAAAGCTCAGTCAGGGACCATTTTATTTATATCGTTAGTTGGTCCAATAAAAGCACTGGCTTCAGATTCCCGCTGTTATTTTCTGTTTTGTGGCCCTGTCATTAACTATGAAAATGCTGATGGGGTTTTCATCTCCTAGGCTGGAGTCTCTTTAGTTAAATGGGGACTTGTAAGAAGAGGGGAAGGTCAGGACTAGATGGACTGTAGAAAAGTTAAGTTTGGTGTAACCAGATGCAAAGTGACTGGGAGGCAACTCGGGTTTTAGGAGCAAATACGAACCTTTCATTACCACATGTGTTAGTGTGCTGAAAACTTGATTGACACCTTCAGAGCAAACTTAGGGCTTTTAAGATGTGATTCTGTTTGTGAACCAGACATGTTTCAGAGTTTTTAAAAGTCAAATCTTTCTGCAACTCTCCACAAAGTGAAAACTGTTCTAATTTTGCACAGAAGGTAATATAGCTCTAAAATTGTTTATATATGTTAAGCAAAGAAGTGATGAAAAACAACAACAAACATCGATAGGATCACACTTCAGATCCTCTTTTTTTGAAAATAGTTTTTACTGTATACTTTTATTGTTTAGCCAACAATCTCTAAAGTGTTACAGAGGGTTCCAGAATAAGAAAATGATGGTGGGAAACAGATTTATAGAGGTCACTTGAATTAATAATATGGCAATCAGAAGATAACACAGGTGCATCAACATAACATACTGTGTAATTACTAGTGTTTCCAATGGAGTTAATGGGTAGTTATCCATGTAATAATAGACATTATTTCATAGCAGATATGCAATTAGCTCATCTCATTGGTGTGTAGAGCACAAATGAAGCAAATCATCATTATTGTTTCAACACTAAAAGGTGAGGACATTTTGAGGACTGATGGGCCTCTTTATCAGACATACTATTCATATTTTTAAGACTGTCTAAAGCACATATTCAGCAAGTAGAAGTGAGAAACATTCAGCAACTAAATGTGAGAAATGTTAATAGCCAGTAGCCTCCATACCTATGCTGGTATTTAAATGTTTGGAGCAATTAACATGGTAGAAAGTTGTACTGGGGGATGTGGTTGAAATTGCTTGAGCAAATTTGCATGGAACTATACATCAATAACCAAAGTTATCACATTCTCATTGAAAGATAAGAAATGAATATTCATTCATTTTACCAACAAAGATCTGTTGACCTCTTTCTATAGGAGATAAACAGCTAACAATTAAGGTCTTGCCTCCACTCTAACTCTCCTAAGTGCAGTGAGGTGTATCTGAATTGCAGGGGCTGGAGGGACTGTGCTATATATGAGGACATCACTTAGTACTTTAGCATTTATGGGTCAGGGCAGGTGCAGTGGCTTACTCCTGTAATCCCGGCACTTTGGGAGGCAAGACGGACGGGCGGGTCACTTGAGGTCAGGAGTTCAATGGCAAAACCCGTCTCTACTAAAAATACAAAAAAAACAAAAACAAAAACAAAAAAAAACGCTGGGAGTGGTGGCGCTTGCCTGTAACCCTTGCTACTCATGGGGGCTGAGGTAGGAGAATCGCTTGAACCCTGGAGGCGGAGGTTGCAGTGAGTTGAGTTTGCGTCAGTGCACTCCAGCCTGGAAAACAGAGCGAGAATTAGTCTCAGAAAAAAAAAAAAAAAAAGAATTTGAGTCACTTTGTTATGCAGTATTACATTTGATCTTCAAAAGAACCTTGTGAAGTAGGAAGGCCAGGTATCTTCATTTTACAGATGTGGAACTTGAGTCTCAAAGAGCACATGTGTCTGGTTTAAGGTCACTTATCAAGAAAACAGTAGTGTCAGGTCTTCTCATCCCTAATCCAGAGCAAGTCCACTAAATAAAGATTGAGAGAAGCTATATTTTAAAATGACAAATAGCTCCACCTCCTGTCCCCGTGAGTTCTAGGCTTTTATGATTCTAGAGTCAGTGTCAAATCTTGAGTTTTAGAGAGGAAAGAGCTAGAATAAAAAAAAAAAAAAAAAAAAAAAAGATTTCAAAGATGTGGGGAGTATATGGGAGGGGGCTGGAGAGATAGTAAAGGCATTGGAGGCCAAATAACTAAGGGAGGGGAGGAAAGGGTGGTGGCCAGACGTGTAGCACCATGGGGATCAGAGACAGTGCCAGGCACAGTGGGCTTGCATAGAAAGCTGTGGGAAATATGTATTGAATAGTAAACAGCACCCAGATAGAGGAGGCTCTGACACAGAATTTACTTGGGAGGAAGTGAAGAGCCACTGACAGTTTGGGACAGGAGAATGATGGATGTCACAAAAATGACTTTTTGCGAGGATTAGTTTAGTGGTGTGCAAGAAAAAGTAGCTATTATTGGCAAAGACACAAGTTATGATCCCATAGCAATTGTCCAAGCATGAGAGAGAAGCTAAGACTACAAAAGAGAGCATACAGCCACAAGGATTTAATAATTCTCTGGGGAATTAGAAAAACTATTTTTAAATGTTACAAAGTATTCAAATAAATCAGTCCCAGCTGCTCGCCCTTCTTGAGAAATAGCTCCAAATTAAACTTGGCTTTTAGCAGACATGAAAAAAGGAAAATTAGGCAATCATCTAAAATCCAGGGCACGCCCTATATACTTCATAGGGCTCAATTTGTTTTTATAATGTTGATGAAAATATTATCTGTCAAGCAAGAGAAACATTTCTCTAGGTTGCTAGCTTTTCAGATACCAATATTCTTATTAAAATACAATTTATAAGGTTGCTTTAATTCTTCTCTATTTTAAATGTATAAATGAAATCAAATGAATGCTAAATTTGGAGGTCAATAGAGGATTATTTTTTCCTTTGTGAGCTAAGGAACAGAATAGGATAATAGTAGGAATAAAGGAAGAAATTTAGTGTTTAGAATTGACTTTTCTAAAGTCTAGAGTCTTTACTATGGAGAATTCCACAAAACTTTGATAGTTGCCAAGGGTCACAATATAAATTAATCCAACATCATTTTGATCTTCAAAAGAACCTTGTGAAGTAGCTAAGCAAGATCTATTATTCCTAAATAGCCTCAGGCTAAATTCTGGACTAAGGTAAATTAGTTTTTAGACCTACGCAATTCTGCAGTATAAATTGTCACACTGGCTGGGTAAACTTGATGAGCAATTTACTTCACATCTCTGGGCCTCAGTTTTCTCATCTGGGAAGTGGGGATAATAGTACTGCCTGCCCTCACAGATGAATTCTGCAAATATTAGTCGCCATTGTGATTCATTCTCAATCCTCTCTGCGTACCCCTGCATTTTGTACATAGTGATCCTGGCCATCAGGATGTCCTCTCAGCAACACTTCATTTTCCCATCATTTGTGCTGCCTGCCCTGAGTTCCAGTTCACCCTACTCAGTGCCCTAATTTTGACTAAGTTGAGAACCTGCTGCATGCCGAGATGTCAATGAATGTTCACATATCTCCTTGTCAACTTTTCCAGATATCTTGTTTGCATTTTAAAAGGGTTTAAAAGCCTTAAGCCAAACAGTGAAAATGGTATTAATTATAGGTTCCTCAATTGGTTAGTGAGGAAGATCATGGCAGGGAGAGAGGGAAAAAGGGCCTAAATCCCCCTCACATTTTAAGGTAGCTCTGGGGGAGAATCTGAGCTTCTGGTGGTCCCTGAGTGACTCCATAATCAACACCTAATATTGTTGCTGCTCCAGCCATAAGCCTGGCTCCTAGATCCGAGGGACATCAAAGTTGGTCCTATCATCAGGAACATTTTTCTGGTTAATAGAATATGCCACCATCCCTTTCACATACAGCGAACACAAAGACACATCTTCTAGCAAAGGGCTGCGTTTTGGTGTCTAATGTTCCAGCTACAGTAAAAGCCCACTGGCCTTCCTCCCGTGTTTATAAACACAAGCATTTAATCCACAGCTATGCCTCCAGTTGCTGAAGAGAGCTGCCCTGCATCCCTGCATAACGGGCTCTTTTTCTCTCAAACCAATTGTGGCACTTGCTTCCTTCGGCCCTGGTGCCTACCTACAGCTGTGCTTACTGAAGTGAGACTGTAATTTGCTACAGCATGCCAGAGTATTAATAGACAATTATTTATTGCAAATCTGAACCATTTATACTGTTTACTGGCTGAGACAATGTAAAATTTTGATCCAAATGTTAATGTGTCCATGACATTGCATAATTCTGTTCCATGCCATGGTTTTTCTCTTCTAAATGAATCGAATTTGCAGTACAAGGAAATGGCGTTTTTAATGGATGAGTGATTTACAGCCTCAAACTTATAAGGCTATTATTTGTGTAACTGAGGGAGAATTGACTAATTGCAATAACACAGCAAATTAGACAAATTTAGTATTGTACTGGGAACAAATTCATAGGGAGAAAATGAAAATAACTTGCAAAGTTCTTAAAGGGTAAATGAATAAATCTCACTTTAGCCTTACAGGGCAATTGTATTTTGGGGGGAGATCAGGTACCTTTGAGGCCAAACAGACTTATAAATATTCAATTGAGTAGAACATAGATAAAAATTACCTCTTCATAAAGAACCGTATGTGTAGGAGAGAGCACTTCCAATTCTCCAAATGTTTACTGAAATTGCCTACACAAATGTTTGCAGCAGTTGGATGAAAACAAAGAGCTTTACAGTTATATGGTTTTCATGAAAAAGACACCAATTTTAGCATATTTACCTTCTATTTGTTGAGCATGCAACACAATGCCAAGGAAGAGTGATTTCCTAATGGAGATCTTCATGATTTTCAAAATAAAAAATGTGTATCAGCAAAATAATACTTCTATCTTTCTGAGGTATTCCTCTTAGGCTGTTTATATCGATTCCTGTTAATTTTTACCTCTACTCACAGAGAAATTGTTAAGATAAAAAGTGCCTCAACACAGCTCTAATTAAATCTGAGAGCTACACTAGATGTCTAAACACAAGGACATTCAAAATTAAGACTCCTTTAATGTTTTAGTCTATGGGGCTCCCACAAATTAATAATGAGAGAAAACTAATTTGGGGTTACTCCAAAAATGTCTCACAAATATTTGTGTGTCAGTCCAAATTTCAGTTAACCCTTGAACAGTGTGAGGGTTAGGGGTGCTGACCCCCATGCAGTAAAAAATTCTAATGTGGCCAGGCACAGTGTCTCACGTCTATAATCCCAGCACTTTGGGAGGCCGAGGTGGGGGAATTACTTGAGGTCAGGAGTTCGAGACCAGCCTGGCCAACATAGTGAAACCCCATCTCTACTAAAAATACAAAAATTAGCTGAACGTGGTGGCACACACCTGTAATCCCAGCTACTTGGGAGGCTGAGGCAGGAAAATTGCTTGAACCCAGGAGGTAGAGATTGTAGTAAAGCAGAGATTGTGCCACTGCACTCCAGCCTGGGCAACACAGCGAGACTCCATCTGAAAAAAAGAAAATTCTCATGTAACTCAATTCCCCAAAACTTCACTGCTGATAGTCTACTGTTGACTGGGAGCCTTGTGAAATACATACATACATATTTTGTATATTACATGTATTATACACTGTATTTGTGCAATAAAATAAGTTAGAAAAAAGAAAATGTTATTAAGAAAATCATAAGGAAGAGAAAATATATTTACCATAAGTGGGAGCAGATCATCATAAAGGTCTTCATCTTTGTCATCTTCACATGGAGCGGGCTGAGGAAGAGGAGGAAGAGAAATGGTTGGTTTTGCTGTCTCACGGGTGGCAGAGGTGGAAGAGATAGAGGAGGCAGGAGAGGCAGGCACACTCCATGTAACTTTTATTGAAAAAATTCCAAATATAAGTGGACTCTCACAGTTCAAACCTATGTTGGTCAAGGGTTAGCTGTGTATACAAAATGGCCTTCTCTTCTCTAATGGCAAGACCCTCTCTCCCACTGGTGTTAGTGATTGCTTCCTTGGTTTTCTTTCCTGCTCCCTGCGACCAACAGCATCCTCTTCAAGTCTGTTCTCCACAATTCAGCTAATGATCTTCTTTCTCAAATATATGCCTTGTCTTGCCTCTCCGCTGCAAAAACCCTCCCCAGAAAGATCAGGATAGAGAAATACTTTATCATGGTGTACACAGTCCTTCTGTACTTCACAGTGGATACCTTGCCACCATCTCTCTTGCTGGTTCTCCCCTTTTCTTGTCCCCCACCAAGCTCCAGGTGACTTGTAATCCTTGGAAACAGGCTTTGTGCTTATCTCTAATTTCAGAGCCTTTGTGCATTCCTGATCCTTCTCGCTTTGTGATGCTTTCCCCACTCTCTTTGCTTGGCTCTTACTGATGCTTCAAGAATGATTTTGGATGACATCTTCCCCGGGAAGCCTTGGCTGAGCCCACTAGTCAGTCAGCTTCCCCTTGGCTTCCCCTACTTCCCATCACTGTAGTGCCACACCCAGTTTAGAACACTGGGTCTTTAACCACTTTCTCCACTGAGCTAGAAGCTCCTGGAAGGCATGACTTGTCTTCTTTACTGGGCTTAACCACGGGGTAAACACCCAGCAAATATATGAGGAATAAGTGAAATGTATCTTGAATACCTACTTTGTTCCAGGCACTGAACAACGTCCTGGGGGAATACAGAAATGGTTTGTGTGCGGTCCCTTCTCTCAAACAGAATAGCTTATAATTCAGTAAAGTTATGTAAGAAATCCAGAAATAACAGCAGAATATGATAACAGCCACAAGAAAGACAGGAGTTGCCACAGGGTTTTAGAAAATTGAGATTCATTCTTTCAAAACCACTATCTTCTCTTTGTTTCTCTCTGTGTCTCTCACTCAATCACTTTGAAATCAAGCAGACCTCGAATTAAATCTGCATTCAACCACTTATTAACTATGTGACCTCGGACACTTTTTGTAAGCTTCAATTTCCTCATCCGTAAAATGAAGATAATATTTACCTTAGCGGGTGCAGTGAAGATTAAGTGAGATTGTGCAAAGGGCCAAGAGCATAGAAGACTCAGCAAATGGCATTGAGAATATTAGTTCAAGGCAATGTGCCACTTGTTCTCTCAGAGCTGCTCCACTGTACTTCAAGTTTTATTACTCGGCATCTCATATTTCAACTATTAAAAAGATATCTTTAGAGTAGGAATCTTATCTACACATGGCAAATAGCTTGTTTTCAAAATAGGACACAATATACTACTCAGTTTTTTTCCAATATTGATTATAAGTTAATATTTGGAAGGGCTTCCTTGTTACTGACAAACCTGAATTTGGGGCTTTGTGAAATTTTAAGGATGCAAGGATAGAAACCATAGCTTACACTCCGCAGGCTGTCAAAGACTTTTTGCTGAATTTAAATTGCCAAACTTAAAACATCTGATTTATTTATGCAGTACATATTTATTGGGTTCTTGGATAGACCCTCTTGCTGTATCCATCTTTCCTTCCACAGACCTCCATCTCGAATGGAAAAGTATCGGGGGAAATGGAAAGCAGCAACCAACTGCAGCAAGGTACACAAGTAGTGAAATGAAGCAATGACTGGTTGAAATTGAATCAGATTTTAGTGTCAATTACAGTGCCTATGTCAGAGTAAGGACCAAACACCATTTCTATAACTTACATGATAAATTAAGCCAACACAATTATCTACTACATTAATACTGGATTCAGGGTTATATACTGGTCAAGAATTTGGATTGCAAAATTAGACCTGTATAATTGTGATTTTTTACAAATTACTTAGTCTTTTTAGACTCCAAATTCTTCAACCATTTCATGGGGATTGTAAAACCAACCTTGTGAGGTTGCTTTGTAAGTCAGTTGAGATAATGCATGTAAAACACTTAACACATAGATAACTCATTGCATGGATATTTTTAGTATCATTTTGAAGATGTCATGGACATGGTGGCAATTTGAAAAACATTAAGTTAAGGGCAGCTGTTTGAGAGACAAGATGATTGTATTATTGTTACCTAGCTGAATGCTTAGTCCATACTCATTGGACGGTGTGATCTTGTATTTCTGCAGGTTGCCCAAGAATGGGGCGGGTGTGAAACATGCATTCAAGAAACAGGATCAATAGATCTGAATGTCTTAACTAAATCAATGCAAATAGAAAGTTTGAATTACTCCTAAAATAACCAGCTACCACCTTCTGTACATGCAAAATTGGAACATGGAAACATTAATTAAAAGGAAACATTTTGGGCTCTATCATGAGAAGCTAGTTGTTTGGCTCAGTCCTCTGCCTTTAGGAAAAGCCTCTAATTAGTTTTCAAGAATTTTATTCTAATCTGCAATCATAGAAACACGCTGACAATGTTGAAAGAAAATAGACATCAGACAAATTTCAACTCAAGTTTCCATTTTGGAACAAAGCTTGCAGCACATTATATTACTTACATAACTTACATTAATTACATTACTTATACATCTTTGGAACACAATAATCTTGTATTAAATATTTTGTGTTAAAGGGATTACATTTGTTAATTTTATTCATTGAAAATATGCAGGTTCTATAACCCTGTTTAGATGCTTCTTCACTTTTCAATACTCAGAGTCTCTCAAATTAGAAGTAGCTTGGGCCACTCTCTTGACCACTGTGGTGTTAGAGCCTTTCCAATGTATTCATCTGGTTCATGCCTGATTTTGAGCAACAGGGGGAAAATATCCCTTATTCATATTAAATGTATTTATTTTACTTTCACATGTCATTCAAGAAGAGAAGCCAGAAACAGGAATATGTTGTTTAAGAGGCAGTTTTAAATTGTGTCCAATGGAAGAATTCCATGGGAGTTGCGTAGGGCTGTGTCACTGATGTACATCAAGAGGAATTCAGATTTTATATTATTTGTTCTAAACCAGAACATTTTACTTATTATTCATAATACATGTTGAAAGCAGACACCAAAATGGCTCATTTGGAGCCTTTTCTTCTCGCCTGCTAATGCACATTAACGCCAGTACACATTCTGTATTACAGATCCATAAAATGCATTTGCATAATATTGAAATTATAATCCCAAATGTATACTAAAAACCTTTATGAAAATTGTTACTGCTCAGCTACTATACAGTGGCTAATTTTTAATCTTCAGCCTCTCAGCTGCGAGTAAAGATGGGGTATTCTTTAAATAAAAATCTCAGGAGTCAGATCCTGGAACCTTAACTCTCCCCTCTTTTAAGTAGGCTGTTTTTAGGGGGAGAAATAGACTCTCCACAGTGCTAAACAGCTGCCTCCATGGTGATTCTGGTATTTTGTGGACTGATGTCTTGAATTTTTAGATCAGGTGAGAGTATCTTTAATCTGCCTTGCATCACCAATGGGATGAGCGAAAAAGTCCTCTGGAGCAGAATCAAACTGGCTGAGGTGGCAAATATTTTAGCAGAGAATACCACTGGCCACTGCTTCTTGAATGCCACCTATGTCCTCAGTGCTGCGGTGGACCTTGGAATAAATTATAACAGTGAACCCTCACAATAATTCCGTGAGCTAGCTAGCTGTCCTTGATGGTGAGACATTGAGACTGTGTCTCAGAGAAGCTAAGCACTTGCTGCATCTCTCATTTCTCCAATGTAGACCCTATCTGTTGCATATTCTAACTGCTGTATCCAAGAAGTGTTTAATTTATATGTTTGAGTCGTCAAATGATTCCACAACTCTGCTTTCAAATACTTCCCAGAAAGTTCTAGATAAGACTTTCCAAAATTAACATCACAGAGTTACATTTCTACCAGGCCTTTTTGACATATAGTTTAATAAGAGGAACACTGATAAACAGGCTGAATTCTCACCTTGTGCATAGTGGGGTCCAGTTAGAGAGTGGGCCTGCATTTCCTCTGTGGAACTGGTCATCTCTTCGTCATGGGACCTTTTTGCCTTTTTCCATGGCCCTAGGCAGAAATTTACCCTCTGTGTAATGTCAGGCAGTTCTACTCACCAAATTGTGAAGTAAGGAAATGTTCCCTGGTGCCCTCCTACCAGACTCTACCTCCTTCTTCCTCTTCTCCATCTTCTGAAATGTATAGCTGCAGGAGGGGAACAAGAAAACATAGGTCAAACAGGCATGTCCCCGTGTCCCCCACTCTACTCCCACCCTGTACCCTGCCATGACCATCTGATCCTAGTGGCTTTTATTTTATTTTATTTTAAGAATCAAGGAGGGAACCAGAGACAAGACAGAATGAATTCCCTACTTTATTTGGGGGGTTTCGGTTTGGAAAAGAGTTCTCATTTTTCTCTTATTTATTTAATATTCATTTATTTGATGTTAATAGATGTTATACGTAGTACCAATGCCAAAGGTATAATAGTTCTAAAATTATTTTTTTATGCTGTGGAAAGTATGTCTCTCTTCTACTCCTTTTTGAAAACACACAAACAATAGCATAGTATATGTGATATTTTGCACCTAATTTTAAAAATGTGTATCTTAGAAATCCTTTTTTACAAGGCCATGTAGAGCTACCTCTTTCTTTAACACAGATATGCTATAACTTATTTAATCAGTCTTCTTTTGGTGGATATCAAGGTTGTTTCCAATTATTTGCTATTAAAAACATTGCTGCAATAAATCATGAATCCATAGGTCATTTTGAAATGTATGAATAGATCTAAGAGATACAGTCCTGGAAATGTAATTGTAGGGTCACAGGACAAGCACACTTTTTTTTTTTTATTATACTTTAAGTTCTAGGGTACATGTGCACAATGTGCAGGTTTGTTACATATGTATACATGTGCCATGTTGGTTAATTTTGGTAGATTTTGAGAAATTGTCCACCCTAGAGATCGTACCAATTTAAACTCCCTCTCCCCTCACCCCATTAGCAGCAGTGCACGAGAGTCCCTTAGTTTAACCCTTTAGATCAAGAGGTTCTGGTAGGATATGGCTGAGATTTGAGAGAAGATGGACTTACAGGAAGGTCAGACAGAAGCCTGGCTTCGTGGACTGAATATCCCACCTCTTCTCAGGCAAGCTACGAAAGAAAAGGACTAGGAAACTCTTAATAAGACCATTCTATTCATTTCAAAGACTCCGAAATAAACCCAAACATATGGGTCTCCTGTCTGCTGCTAAAAATCTCCAGGAGGTAAATTCCACAGCCTTCTTGGGTAAACTATTTGGCTTCTCACAACTCTTTTGAAAGTCAGGACATTTTTCCTGATGTCTAATATAAATCTTTCCTGCCTATATCCACTTGTGAAAAACATGTACTAACATTTCCCTGAAGCAATGCAAGTTCAACTGGCTAGATAACATTATGCTCTAATTTCATGGCTAAAGTCTACATCCTCCTTTTTTGCTTTAATAGCGGGCATCTCTTAAGTCATTTTTAGAAACATTTAATACCCACACAAGGGAACATGAGCCCTTTTATTGTGTCCCATCTTTGTTTTAGCTATGGACTTTACAAAGACTGTGTGTGTGTACTTTAAAATTCTGCAGTGCCCTCTTGTTTTCTTTTTCTCATATATTATAATCATAGAATTGTGATACCTTCTCATTAAATACTGATTAACATACAGCTTTCTTAACAACACATTCAATATCACTTCTGCTGAAGGCAACAACGTCTGTAACTGAGAGGCTTGTAGGTCATTTCTGAGTGTATCTTTCTCCTGCTGTCTAGATACAATAACTATTTTAGGAACATTTGGCATCCAAAAAATCCCAGCATTGTGCAAATTAAAACATCTGCTTATACTTTGACACTCTCATTCTTCAAAGGTTAGTTGGATTTGCGGTTGCTTTGTTCAACAAGACTGCTCTTAGAGCTCAAGGATGCACATTTAATTATTGGGAAGATCTGTTTGACAGAGTTGTGGGAGAAAAAAATCACCCATCATATTCAGACCAGCATTAACATTTTTATAGAACAAGATTGCCTGAGAGTCAAAGAAGAGGGGAAAACTCCAGGAAAATAAATATGAATCTATTTGGTCACTGGTCTTCCACTGATTTACAAGACTCCAACCAACGACTCTTTGCTCTGTTCCCCAGAACTCATCAGCTTGCTGTTAAACTGGCATTTCTGATTTCTGCCGAGGTTAAAGACAGCAAAGTAAACTCTGCTTCCAACAATAAATAACAGAGGGAGTTTTCTTTTCATTCAAAAGGCTTTAGATCACAGCAGACAGCTACAACCAGGTGCATTTAGCTACATTTGTCATTGCCACAAATGCAAAACATGTAAAGAATCTGTGGCAAACAGGTCAAGATCCAGCTTTTTTCTACCCTAAATATTTTTTTCATCTGTAATTGTTACCATTGCCGTAACAAAGGCCGAGGTGCCAGTAGTAAAGCCAGTATCTCCTGATTGGTTTATTTATGCAAGTCATTGACGCCAGGTAGCAGACTGAACACTGGAAAGCTTTCTGTGTCTCAGGCCAAAGACTAGTAATCTTCTCCCTGGGCAATGCCGAGATAACACATGTCAAGAGGCAGCAGTGACTCGCAAGCCAACTCATCACTCACCTCGTCCCATCACCAGCTTGGACCCCTTTCATTGCAGTCTTTTCATTGCCATTCCGAGGGGGCCTACAGACCTTAGCTGTTGCACAGGGAAGAAAAGGATAGGAGAAGGGGGAATGCATAACACATGCAGCAAGAGGGATTTGGTGAGGCAGGAACCAGCAGGTGAACAATGACTCATTTGGAAACATGCAGCTGGGTGTGTGTTATTTGCATATCAGAGACCCTTTGTTAAAGTGACTTGCCCAGCTGTGTGGGCACATTGGTTGGGGTGGGGCGGGGGGGGCGGGGGCACTGGTCAGAAGCAGCAGATGAATTCTCAGAGAAAACAGAGTGACTTCCTGTCTAATTGGTGCACAGGTTGAGGATGGCGTGCTCAATAGGGGAACTGCTGCAGAAAACCTGCATGCTTCTGAGATTTATTTTCCTTCTGCCAAGTATATTATTTCCAAACTCGCCTTTTCAAGATCTTGCAAATTCCCTTGAAAAAATGATTTAACAATTTAAGGAAAACAGCAGCAAAACAAAAGCCATGTTGATGAGGGACAGAGGTAAGGTTGGGTTTGAAATGAGTGACGAACCTCGTAATGAGGTGTGCAGCTTTGTATATTAAGCGATTTCTCTGCAGTACTTTTCCAGATGTGATGGAATACATTTATTTTTGTGCTCATCTGAACTGAAATAATACAAATGAGATACTAAAAAGATATCATTACATGCAGAAGTAGGCGAAGAATTTAGAATCCCAATTCTATAAGTTAACAGCTGTGCATAAAGCAATTCAGAAATGCTTTGAGTCTGCAGGTTGCCTGGGAATCTCTGTCTAGCTCGTATGGACTGGTGACAATCTACATGTGAATCCTGCATGTTGATAGTTCAAGGCTACTTTATTTCAGGCAGAAATAAATAGGGTAGTAAGAAGTCTGTCTCCACTGAAAGCCTGCGGTACAGCTGAATACAGCCACTGCAGTAGTGCCATAAAACGGGATGAGTTTAAAACTACCAGATGGTACCCTGTACAGTGCCTGAAATAAAATGGAGAATTAGGGTGCCCCAAGGTGTGCACAGGAAAGGCAATTACATGAAATAAATGTGCCTCGGGCCTACAGGATGCTCAAGTATGCTACACAGGAGACATATAGTACATCTGGTGAACAGATTTTATCACACACTGGAAAGCCATAAAGCACACCGTTGAATATCGGAACCCCGTCTTACAATGACATTTTACCTGTGTTGCTATTCAGTGCTGTTTATTTTAAAAGGTGCTGTAATCTTGATGATGTGTTTTAAAAGCCTCCTTAACAATGTTTTCTACTATGTCCCATTTTGGGGGGTACAGATTGATTCAATGCAATGAAAGTCTGTGGACAAATAGCCACTCTGGTCACACGAGATCTTGTTTTTATTTCATTTATCTCATTGCTGATGTGATTTGAGTAATAGGATTATACTTGTCAGCACTCCCCATTTGGGAAAATGCCAACATATTTTTAATGCTATTTCCCACATCTCCGTTGTATTGTCTGTCGCTTCACTAGAGTTTCCCTCTCCACCCACTCCTCCTTTTTCTTAACGTTCAAAGAAAAAGTGATTTTTTTAGTGGTGGGGGTTTGTGAGGAGGATTTGTTGGCATGGAGCCGTTTCTTGCGTCTTCCTCCACAGACGCAAATCTGCTCTCTGTTTGAAAATGATGTGCTTCTCTTCCGTTGTAAAAATGGCTGAGGAACACATAACATTCATTATTGTTTTGAGTTGCTGTAATAAAATCCTCTCAGTACTTAAAGATAGTTTTAGTGTCCCTCCTAGGATTCATTCCAGCTTTGATAATTGGGTAATTGCATCCCCTCCCCCACCAATAAATATTTTCACCCAATTAAGTTTAAAACTATAATAAATTTTAAAGAATTATAGTCTAAAAATTCATACCCTAGAACCAGTATTAAGTATGAATATTTATCTTAAGCCATCAAGCAGTGCAGCCTGTTTAGATGCTCCGATACCTTCTGTGCAGTGTCCTAGCTCCCAAGAACTGCTGCTGGTGGTGCAGCTTCCCCGAGTGCCAGGAAGACGTGTGCCCTTTACTGCCTGTATGGTTTTCGGACAAAATAATCGTTTACTTTCACGTTCCTGTCCTTCTTTGTTTCCATGCAGCATTATTAATTTGTTCACTCATTCATTCATTCCTGTCTTCAGTAAATTCTAACTGAGTGACTGGGCCCATGCTTATGGTTGAAGCTGGGTGTGGAGAGATGCAGAGAGGGACCAAGTGGCTGCCCTGACACAGCCCACAGCTTATTAATACCTTCACTCCCTCCTATTCACTCTACAAACCAATGCATCCAGATACATCTTCCAGGCCTTTATTACAGGTTCACCCTCTGTTGCACAAGAGCATATACTCTCAATACTAAAGGGCAACTAAATGACATGGGACACTACCACCATTGCTCAGATGTGTAATAAATGCAGAGTAGCACCCAGAAGACAGTCCAGGAGTTCACATTTCAAACTCCAGCCCAACAGAGTCTCCAAACCTCCTGTTCCCTCATGTTGAAAATAGAAATTCAATCACAGCCCCCAAAGCGGGTAGCTTTTGGCAACAGTAACACCTGGAGCTCTGGAGCCAGGAGCAAGGGCAAAAGGGCACCCCTGGCAACGCCGAAGCTGAGGTCTGGGAGAAGGGAAAAGTGCAGCCGCGGCAAGAGTGAAAGAGGAATTGATGACTAGGAGAAGAAAGAGAGCCAAAAAGAACAAATCAGTAGGCCCAGCTGGTGGATGAGGAGAGGGTGGACCCTGGACTCTGGAGCTCTGTGGGGCACCGACCTGGTCTCCCCACCACCATGGTTTTCCTCAGTCCTGCTGCCTTTCTTCATCCACTTTGTCCCCTTCTCCTAAGCCAGCCCATCCTATCCTGCTGTCCACAAATGCCCAGGTTTGTTCTTCTTTGATCACCCCCTCCACCTCCACCATCAAGGCTTAACCATCTCTGCCCCATTTCCACCCATCACCTTGCAGGAAAAGAGCATGTCAGCATTGCATGCCCAGGTGGTCATATTTCAGAGGACACATTGTGAAAACACAATGACATAGACACACAAAAACAGTGGTGCTGAATCTCTAGGTAATGTGGTTTTGGGTGCTGAGCTCTATTAATAAAGAATATGTCAATGATAATATTCAGTTGGTGAAAAAAAATGAGAAAAAACCCTTTAGCTTCTAAAACCCGATGTATATGTCAAGAATTTCTGAAGACGTCAACAGGGAAGTTGTTTTTAAAATTCAGGATCATAATACCCGAAAAAAATGAGAATCTAGTAACTTTTCTTCTTCAAAACATTTCTGATGTGATTCTAGGTGGGGGCGTTGGCAATGGTGGCAATTGGGGTTCACCAAGAAGAAACGTCCAAAAAATTGAAGTTCAAAGCTAAGCTGGAGCTAAAACCAGTCTGGTATTTGGCTCTTTATATCACACACAGTACTGGTCAAGAGGATGGCAATCATAACTTTGTTTTATTTACTCTGAAATATTTCAGACAACTTCAATTAGTTACAAAGATTTCACTTGAAGAAATAAAAGTAATACATGTCAGAGAATGGTCTAAGTGAAGGGCAGGAAAAGATGGCAGGGAAGAATTTGTGAGAAAAGTCTATGTGCCTGTATTTGCTCTTTACTATATTCAGATTTTTCATCAGTTCTTAATCAGCACTATAAGCAGAAGTTGCAGGCAAGGGCAGGAGAATGGCATTGGTAGTTCTATGGAAGCTATGCGGGAAAAGCATGTGGGGGAAGGAGTTCTTGGTATGAACTGTCCAAGTTTGTTTCAATGCTGTTTCTCCAAGGGCAGGTTGGGCTACAGGTGGCTGCTTTCTGGCGGATGCCAGTTGGCATGTCACCTGAGGGTGGAGTTTTCAGAAGGAAGGGATCAGACCAGAATTAGCCAAGGTTCCAAGGAGCCTCCCCTAGATGGATGCAGTCTGAGCAGGTGTGGAGAAAAGTCGTTTCCATGGCAGCTGTCACTAGGCGCTCTGCCAGGGAGGCTGACTGGTACTTAGTGGACTGGATGCGAGATGTCAACATCTCCAAAGTATCCTGCTGTATGAACAATCCGTGAGCAGCACCCAGCTTCCAGCAAGCAAGGCTTTCGAGCATGATGGGGAAGAAGAGAGTGAATGCACCGAACTCCTGCGGCTGTTGTTTCTCAGCTGTGCAGACTCGGGCAGGTTAAGCCTCAGTTCTCCACTCTATAAAGTGGGCATGAAAATAGTAGTGCTTTCCTTATAAAACTATCATGAAGAATCAATGAGAAAATCCACATAAAAGTACATGGCCTGGCTTATAGTAAGGACTCAATCATTTTTAGCTATTGTTACAAATAATAGCTCTGTAGGCAAGGAAGAATGAACTAGAGCTGTAGAGAGGAGCACAGGGAAATGAGATTCTCTTCGGAGCATCATAGAAAAGCATCAGAAAGCATATAAAAGAAAAAACAGGGGAAGGCACAATGGGGGTAGAGGGCATACAGGTGGTAAGAAATGAAATTAGATTGGACCCACTCTTCACCTAATGTCGCAAGATTTTCCATCATTAAGGATCCTCAGCCAAGGGATGGGAATCTTTTGGGATAAGCAGAGGCAAGTGGTGGGTGTGGGAGAGCAAATCAGAGACCATTCTAGAAGTTGGCCTGGTGACAATAAGTGATGAGAATTGCATGGGTGCTTACCCAGTAGTTGTTGGGTGCCGTAAAAGGTGGGTTACAGCTATTATGCTACATGTGGGTATAAAGACAGGGGAAGTGGGGAAAGGGGCCCTGTGGGTAAATGTTGGCTATTAGTATGGAAACCAAAGTCAGGACAATCTGGGTTTTGACGCCAGAGATTTTGCCAAAGCCAATTGAAGGTCTTTAGACACCAGAGGTTCTACAGGGTCTCAACATGTCATGGTACAAACAGGAAGGTTTTGTGCTTGTAGAAAAGTGGTGACATTGAGGAGCAAAGAAAAACCTCTTCATAAGGACTTAAACAACATCACATGCTGGTATTCATTTTTTTATTTTTTATTTTTTATTTTTTTATTGTTTTTTTTTTTTTTTTAATTATACTTTAAGTTCTAAGGTACATGTGCATAACGTGCAGGTTTGTTACATATGTATATTTGTGCCATGTTGGTGTGCTGCACCCATCAACTCGTCAGCACCCATCAATTCATCATTTATATCATGTATAACTCCCCGATGCAATCCCTCCCCCG